>NC_142137.1:31141766-31297242 GCF_024610735.1 Ursus americanus
TTTGTTGGCACTTGTAGGCATTTGATTCTGAGATGCTCTGTTCAGAATGTAGCTTGTAAATCTAGCACTTCCTGTAAATCTCATCTTTCACCAATATGTGAAATTTACGGCTTTATCCATATATAGAACCATATTTTACCAATACATAAATTAGAAGCATGAAAAGTCCTAAAGCCCAGGAAATAAGGGACTAAATGTAGCTTTGCCTATGCCTGTGAAAATGCCAAGGAAGTAGAGAACAGAAAAATATCAGCCTTGTGTGCTTGTCTTAAATAAGACATAATGGAAGGACACATGGCAAAAGTAAATAAAATAGTTAATAAGAATGAGATAATGTAAGGAGAGTTGTATAAAATGATCAATTGATTGTGGAAATACATTTCACTTTCCTTTCATTATTACACATCTCAACTTCCCTGTTCAATTAATTCAGTAATGAGACTCTTTCTCATTTTCTTATTCCCTTGTCTTCAATTAATTAATGCAGTAAATGAATGAGAAGTCAAATTTAAGAGAAATATCTTGTAGAGAACAATTAGGTCCAAAGGAGAAGATTTTGGCTAGAATTTAAATAAGTAAACTAAATTCATAAAAAAATGATAACCAAAATTATCATAGTGTATTTTATAATTGCTTTCACAATTTTGGATGGATATTATTTACTTACCCTCATTTAATGGGCACAGAGTTTTAGCTTTGTAAGATGAAAAGAGTTCTGGAAATGGATGGTGGGGTTGGTTTTACATCAATGTGAATGTACTCAGTACTATTGAACTGCACATTTTAAAATGGTTAAGGTGGCAAATTTTAAGTGCATTTTACCACAAGAAAAATGAAATAGAAAAGAATAAAAAAATAATATGTTGAACCCAGCTGAAGGATTTTATGGAATCACAGCTAGGAAAGTATGGTCTTATTTTTTAGTTAAAATAATAGAAGCAAAGACAGTCACTGTGAGTGATCGAAATCCAGGGGCTTCCTCACAAAAGTTAATTGAGGACATGGCAGGAAAACAATTTTTCAGTGCAAGGTTTAGAGGTGTAAAGTCCTTGTTTCTCACCAACACTGGTAGATATCCTGGTTTACAGTCTCTGAGGCTGACTTTCATGAAGTTTTGAAATATTCCATCTTAGAATCCTTCAATTCATTTTTAAGACAATTAGAAGTATCTTTAAAAGTAGTATTACAGTAACAGAATTTTTTTTTTTATTTGCTGCTGCAACCTCTACTATACTCTCTCTTGATTTAGGGTTCTGGTCTCTGCCTGTAGTTACGAGAAAAATGTCTTTTTCCATTAAAACATTAATGGATCTTCATCAGAGAGGTTTATTAGAGAAAGAAAAAGAAAAATGAGAGGAAAAGAGAGAAAGACAGAGACAGAAAGAGAAGATTGAGACCGAGTCAGATACTGAGACTCTAATGAGAGCCAAAAATAGCCAGCTGTGAAAAAAGGGAATGATAAGATTCACCCATTTTATTGCAGTCAGGATTTCTTAGCAGCTGCACTACTGGCATTTTGGGCCAGAAAATTCCTTGTTTAGTCTCCACTCACTAGATGCCAGTAACATCCCCTCCCTGAGTACTGGCAGTCAAAAATGTCTCCTAGGAACAAGACTGTTCCCAGAAAAACTAGTGCTATCTATTTTTCCAGTCTCTCGGAGGTAAATTTTCTAAGATACAACCATTTTCAATGTAAAGTTGACTGACTTAAACAAAAACTATCCAGTTTTTTTCATCTCAAGGAGGCTCTGTTTTATTGTATTTTTATTTTAATTTCTGGTTAAAATTGCTTAAACCATGTCATTTAAAAATTTAATTCTTCTCTGCTTTAAAATAAATGATTAGGGGCGCCTGGGTGGCACAGCGGTTAAGCGTCTGCCTTCGGCACAGGGTGTGATCCCGGAGTCCTGGGATCAAGCCCCACATCAGGCTCCTCTGCTGTGAGCCTGCTTCTTCCTCTCCCACTCCCCCTGCTTGTGTTCCCTCTCTCACTGGCTGTCTCTATCTCTGTCAAATAAATAAATAAAATCTTTAAAAAAATAAAATAAATGATTAAATTCAAATGGATATTACTATAGCAACTGCAAATTTTTCAGATGAGGCATACATTCTTGGCTAGAACTAATCCTAAGAAAGAACCTTTAGTATAAATAACGTTTCCTTTAACTAATTTATATTCACACCTTTAACTATTTTATATTCACATTTGACAGAGTATACTTAAGTATGTTGAGTTGAAACATAAAACTCCAAAGCAAAGAAACGCATCCATAAGGGCAGGAAGTTCTGATCAACCAATATCTAATATCATGGGACATTATGATGTGCCTATAGATGCATAGCACTTGTTTTCTTGAGTTTTTAAAAATTTTATTTAATAGGAAGAATATTTTCCATTCAACTATAACACCTTGGTAAATGCTGATTTATAATCATGGCATAACTCAAAATACTCATCACTGATGAATAAAAAATATTTGTATTTTTATTCTCATATTTTTAGAAAACTGTTTTATGAGAGAAATTTAGTATCATCTTCAAATAATTGCTGAAAATAATGCTAAGTACAAAGCATAATGTTTGTCACTGTGAAGGATTCTAAGAATTTCATGTGTTGACATGATCACTTTCTACTGTTTTTTAGAATTATTACTTTTAGTCATTAAATAGACTGAAGAAAGGGAAACATTATTTCTTATTAATCATTATAGTAAGCAATGGTCTCAACATATATTTTACATTCAGATTGGCATCCTTTTCATTGACCACTAAAAGATCTATTTAAACACTTAATTATATAGAATATTGCACCAAATTATATACAAGTTAAATTCAATGATCATCCTTTCTGAATTGGTAATCTGAAAATACTCTGTTGTAGTTCACACTATTAAATTTACAGAGTACTACATTCTCTGTGAATGTCCCTCTATACCCTACTCCTAACCCCACTCTCAAAAAAGAATTAGTTATCCCTTATTTTGTGCTGAAAACATTTCTATTATTACTCAAATTACACAGTATTGTAATTAAAAAAAAATTTTTTTTATTATGCTATGTTAGTCACCATACAGTACATCCCCAGTTTTTGATGTAATGTTCCATGATTCATTACTTGCGTCTAACACCCAGTGTACCATGCAATATGTGCCCTCCTTAATACCCATCACCAGCCTATCCCAATCCCTACCCCCCTCCCCTCTGAAGCCCTCAGTGTGTTTCCCGGAGTCCATAGTCTCTCGTAGTTCATTCCCCCTTCTCTTCACTCCCCACCCCTTCATTCTTCCCTTCCTTCTCCTACTGATCTCCCTGCTATTTCTTATGTTCCATAAATGAGTGAAACTATATGATAATTGTCTTTCTCTGCTTGACTTATTTCACTTAGCATAATCTCCTTCAATCCCGTCCATGTTGCTGCAAATGTTGGGTAACTGTTTTTTTCTGATGGCTGAGTAGTATTCCATTGTATATATGGACCACATCTTTTTTTTTTTTTTTTTTTTTTGACCACATCTTCTTTATCCATTTGTCTGTTGAAGGGCATCTTGGCTCCTTCCACAGTTTAGCTATTGTGGACAATGCTGCTATGAACATTGGGGTGCATATGGCCCTTCTCTTCACTACATCTGTATCTTTGGGGTAAATACCCAGTAGTACAATTGCTGGATCATAAGGTAGCTCTATTTTTAACTTTTTGAGGGACCTCCACACTGTTTTCCAAAGCGGCTGTACCAACTTGCAATCCCACCAATGGTGTAAGAGGGTTCCCCTTACTCCACATCCTTTCCAACATTTGTTGTTTCTTGCCTTGTCAATTTTTGCCATTCTAACTGGTGTAAGGTGATATCTCAAGGTGGTTTTGATTTGAATTTCCCTGATGGCTAATGATTTTGAACATTTTTTCATGTGTCTGTTAGCCATTTGTATGTCTTCATTGGAAAAGTGTAGTTTTTCAAACCAAAATGTTTTCAGCTACTGTCTTATATGTCAGCAACAGAGAATTATTATTGCAAAACTATGCTACTTATCAGAATCTCTGAATACTAGAGCTGGCAAATCTCTAAAGGTCCTAACTTTTCATTTAAAAGTGGAAAAACTGAGGCCCAAAGAGGAAATCATTTCTACAACTTAACATAATGGTAGAGCCAAGACTTAATCAGAATCTTTAGGTCCAGACTCCTACTAAACTGCTAAAAGGATTCTTCTCAGAAACCTAGAAGTATCTTAGCTATTTCCACATTATTTCTGATAGAGGATACTGGAGTTGGATCTCCTTGCCAAGTTTCAATTAATGTAAAGAATTTCTACCTCCCTGGCCCTAAAGTTCTGGTGTCATTCATCTGTTGTTAGAGATTAAGAATTTTCTCAGTAACTAGTAAAGACTTAACCCAACTGGTACACAACAGAGGAGTTAGATAGCTCTTTGGAGCAATTGCATAACTTGAACTGTAAAAAATTCCCCAAATGTTGTGAATATCTTATTGTATTTGGTAAATCAAGAAAGTACTTCATTCCAACTAGATTTACACATTGATGGCAATGGCCACGTTTTTGGTTTCAAATGACCACAGGAACTCAATAAAATGTCCAGTGGAGATCAGGGTCAAATTATAAATTGATTTATACTGTACATGACTGATTTTGAAAATGACCTTTGAACTCTCTCTTTAACAAAAGGATGGGGCCCAAGCTTTTTGAAAACAAATGCATTGACTGCACATTGTAGCGACCTCTACAAGCTCTTCTGAATTTTGACATTGGCTCATCAAAGGAAGTAGTGTTTTATTTTGAGCCAGTCCTACTGGAAAAATTTTATTTATCTCCTTTTTTCTGGTGTGATTTCAAAGTATATTCCCGAAGTTCAAATCTCACTTGGAGAGAATTCTTCAGAGTCAAACTAAAACTAGGTCTTTGGGGTTCCTGGTCCTAATTCTAATGTCTGTATAAAGTCTTCCCAGCACCAACAAGCAACTCTTGGACACCAGATGGGTGTCCTACAATTCAACTCAATTCTGACACTTACAACCTGGAGATAGCATCAGATTCCACAGGTTAAGGGTTTAGTCCTGCAAGACTGCACTCCACTGCAAATGCCAATCTCAAGCCCAGGTTGTTCCCCGTGCCTCTGACCAACTGGCTATAAATCAGAGGTTCCGTGACCCCCTCTGCTGGTTTGATTAATTTGCCAGAATAGCTCACAGAACTCATGAAATGGGTTTACTCAATAGATTACCAATTTATTACACAAGATGTTAAAGAATACAAATCTACAGCCAGGTGAAGAAATACAAAGGGCAGGTATGGGGAAAGAACATGGAGCTTCCAAGTCATCCAGGTGAACCACTCTCCCAGAGCCTCCATGTCTTCACTAACTTGGAAACTTTGAACTCTGGCCTTTTGCATTTTTATGGAGGTCTCATTACATAAGTATGATTGAATAAATCATTGGCCATTGGAGATTAATCCAACCTCTATTCCCCAGAGGTGTTTAGGAGACTGAAAGTTCTTTTTTTTTTTTTTTTTTTTAAGATTTTATTTATTTATTCAACAGAGACAGAGACAGCCAGCGAGAGAGGGAACACAAGCAGGGGGAGTGGGAGAGGAAGAAGCAGGCTCATAGCGGAGGAGCCTGATGTGGGGCTCGATCCCATAATGCCAGGATCACGCCCTGAGCCGAAGGCAGACGCTTAACCGCTGTACCACCCAGGCGCCCCAGGAGACTGAAAGTTCTAACTCAGCAATCACATGATTGCTCCACTAAGGATCAACCCCATCTGGTTCCCAAAGTCACCTCATAAACATAACAAAAGACTCCTTTATGGCAGTCATCACTTAGCAAATCCCAATGGTTTTAGGAACTCTGAGCCAGGAAAGGGGACAAAGACCAAAAATATATTTCTTATTATAAATCACAATATCACACCAGGCAAGCTAGGTTTTCTGATCTTTATCATATACTGTTTGACACAGTTTAGAGCCTCTGGATTGTTGCTGCTCTACTCTTTGACCTGGTGGCTTTAGCTCTTACCCCTGATGACCTGGTCATCCACAGGCTGTTCTGTGTTGTACAGTGTTTGGACAAGGGGGAAGAGCAGCAAGGCTTGTTCCCTGGACCTCAAGTCTGCATTGAGTCTTATTATAATTATTTTTTTTTTTTGTAGATTTTTTTTTCCTGTAATACAGTAACCTCTTTGAAGGTAGAAAACAGAAACATTTAAACATTTTTGTATCTACACATAGCACCAAAATTAGCACATAGAAAGCTTTAACTTTTGCTTTTGTGACAAAAAAGGTAAGAAACGAGTCATCAATGGATTATTGTAGAAATAATTATCATCCTAAATTGTTCATTTGTTTATTCATTCTTTCAATCAATTATCAATTAGGTTTATTAGACATTTAATCTTCTGGGCATGGTTGTGGGCCTGAAGGTACATGAAAACATATAGTTTTGGTCTTAGCTTTCAGTCCTGATTTGTATAGTCAGACAGAAATGTATCTGTAGACACAGTTATCATCCCATGTTCTGAGTTTGCACTGCCTAATATCTCAGCCATAGCCAGCCACATGTGGGTATTGAACGCTTTCAGTATGGCTAATGCCATCTAAGGAACTGAAGTTTGAATTGTATTTCATTTTATAATTAATTAAAATATGAATTTATATTATATGGTATTATATTATTTTGTATTTTAAATTATATAGGTATGTGTGGCCTTGGGTTACTGTATTGGAGAACATAGGTTTGGACAATGATAGAAAAAAAAAATCAATGCAGCGTGGTACACTCTGATTAAAATGTTGACTTAGAAATGGCACCATCCAGATTTAGGGGCTGAGCTATAAAGGAAGTGTCATCTAAGGCCAAGTGTGAAGGGATAAACAGAACACAGGTAAAAGTGTTTTGATGTAGGCAAAGGCAGCAGCCTTTACAAATCACAAAGATATGGGTTATTCGAGGAAGAAGCAGGGTAGTCATGGCAGAGGACTTGACTAAGAAGAGAAGTGAGGATGATTAGATAAATATAGAAATGGAGTTTTGTGTGAAGGTGGTAAGAAGGTGATGTTAATCCTATGATTAAATTCAGTGCAGAACCCTGGTCAACAGCTTTGTATCTGCCTGGGAGGCTTACAGGGTTGAATGAAGCACTTGACTATGGAGACATAGTTCCTGGATGAAATGAGACAGATACAGATGACCTCAGAGAATTAGACTTTATAGGACTTGGAGACTGACTGGATATAGTAATCGAAAGACATGTTCGAGTTTTGAGCATTAGTAACTAGGAGACTAGCACAACTAATAATAGAAATAAGCATATCAATCCATTTTGATGGAAGTTACTTTTTTGTAGGACTGTTGGAAAACGAAATTAGATGATGCATACAAATATTTGAGCATACTGTCTGAAACACAGTAGGCAATTAATAAAATTGGGTGACCATAAAAATGTGCCAAAAAGTGGCAAACTTCCCATTTTCTTTTCATGGAATGTAGCGCTTTATGCTGGAAATAACATTGGCCTGAAGTCACACACTTCTGAGTCTGAGTCCTGGCTAGTCCACATACTACAGTTAGATCAGCCTTCCTGAATCTCAATTTCTTCATATGTAAGTGGTAATAACAAATTTATCAGAGTAGCTTAAGTATTAGATAAGATAATAATCATAACAGTTATTCAGTGTGTTAAATTATACATCAAAAAACATTTACAGAACTTTTATTGTGAGTTAGCCAAATATACTAACTTCGGGACCACTATGAATAAAAAATAACAATGTTTCTTTTATTCAAACATTATCAAACAAAAGGTCAGATACTATATAGCATACAATATGAAATGGATTCAAATCCACTTCATTATTCATTGGACAAGCTAGCAATTCTTCTGGATCTTCTCGTTTTGGATTTTCTGTTTTTCTCAAGACTTTTCACACCCCAGTGCCGCTGCCTCTGAGACACAGCCTTTCTCTATTTTAGGTTATGAGGCTCTATCTAAGATTAAAGAACGTTCCTCTTTCCTTTTTAAAAAAATTCTTTTAATCTTCAATGTCTGCATCAGATATTTTGGTTCTTAATAATTTTAATTCAATATTACTTCAAGCTCTTACGTCATCTTATTCTAAATAATTTCCTTTGGAGAGTTCATGTACTGCTCTATTTTTAACAATATTTTGAAATCTGTTGACTTCCACAATTGCCTGCTGGAAATTCACTCTTCACAAAAGAATTCCCTCAAATCGAGAAAGAATCGTCAACTCAATAATGGCGTATTTGACACTTGAACTCTTCAGTACCAACTTTGTACCTCACTTTGTTATTTATAGCTCACTACCATCTTCTCAAGGTAGAAACCCGAAAGCCAACTCATAGTCCTTGCTTCTTTCCCACATGATTTGACTTTTCACCAAATCATTTTGATTCAATCTTGAAAAAACAGGTATAATGCCATTGTCCCAACCACAGTCACTGCTATCACCCTCTCTTGGATTATTAGATTTGCCTCCTCACTGTACTGCTGTCTCTACTCCATATAGGCAGCACTTCAGAAATGTAAAGTTGTCTATGACACTCTCTCAACTAAAATTTTTCAATGACTCTCCATAACTCATAGCACAAAATCCAAACTCTTTAGTAAAATTGCCTTCAAAATCTGCCACCACAATTATCAATACTTCTCTTCCTCCATCTGTATCTTAAACACCAGTATTAAATTAGCTTGCTTTACCTGAATAAGAGGACTATCAAAGTTTACGGATTTTTTTCATATGCTGCTAATAGTGTTTACACTGCTTATCTTATCTCATTGAGTGAAATCCTAAAGCTAACACCCAATCAAGGCTACTCATGTCTTCACTGGTCCTACTAATTTATTCTGTAGGTATTTCTACTACTCACTCAATATGTTACTGTGATTGTTCATATACATTTGTCTCTCCTATGCAGACTTGAATCCTTTGGAAGCAGGAACTGCCTTTTTTTTCTCTTTGCATGTCCAACACTGTTTAGATAAGTACAAAAATGCATGAATGAATGAAAATTGTAAGTTTTTAGTCAGGTACATGCGTGTATATGCTTACGCATACATGTACCTGTATGTGTATGTGTATGCATGTAGATGTTTGTAAAGTAAGAGGTCATATTTCTTCTGAGACTTTTTAATCTTTCTCAAAGTCACCTGGATCTGTTGGCAGAAGCTAAGTATATTTGAAAATCATGTTGACTTGTTAGAACTGACCAGCAAAAGTTTAAGGGTAAAAAGTACCACTCTGACTTAGGATACTGCTATAAAAAAGATGCCTCATCTTATGAATACTGCGAATTATAACATTATCCAGAAATTGACATAAGCTTGATTTTCTTGATTCATGACTTAATACTTAATTTCTTGACAACTCAAAGTAATATCGACTGGCTACCTAATCCTGCCCAGTGTTAATGCCTCTTGCTTCAAGACTTATAGTTCTTCCAGGAAGACTTACTTGGCTCTTCCCATTTATATTGAGTGCCTTCTTTGAACATTTATTGTTTTCACTCACAAAAAGAGCATATCTTTTATTGTGCGCTTGTGGTTAGGAAATATGCATCATACTTTCCTTTTCTTCCTCTCAAGTTGTCAAGCCTAATGCTGGGCATGTTTTCATAAAACTGAGAATTAAAAAAAAGAAGAAGAAGAAAATTCTAAAAATAGAATTCAAAATTTCATTTCAGAGAATGAAGAGAATAGAAATAGAATTTCATTCCTGAAATAATATGTGTCAAACCATAAAAGTTAGGAAATTAACTATAGCTATACTGATGGCAAAAACTATAGTATTTTTGAAATATAAATGATTATTTAACTTTGAAAGATGATGGAGATATTTTTGTGCCAGTAAAAAAGTAAAAGACCAAAACATTATTCTGCGCCTTTTTTACTGTTCTGAATCAAATACAAATAAAAAATTCTTACCCCACATAATACAGTGAATTCTGCTGTTAATTGTTGCACATGGTATTCCCACACCAATACACACACACACACGCACACACACACACACACAATTTTTAAGGCTTCTTAAGCTTATTTGAGTCTTAAAAGAAATATGTGTATTCAGGTGAATGAAAACTGTTGTCTTTCTAGAAAAGCTGATAAAATATAGTATTTCTGATGCAAATCATGGAGATGGTTGTTATTCTTAAGCTTGGGGAATTCCTCCTCATTGGAGAGATCATTTTTTTGACTCTCCATCAGCCCTACATTGTTTTGGACAGGCCATGTAACCTTCTTACCTGGTAATATTGATAGGTCATTCTAACGTATAAATTTTATTTTTTGATGGAACAGAGTAATGGGTTCTTGCCTTTATCACACTCCAACTTCAGTGACGCCAGCTCATTGCAGTTTTCTTAGTTATTCTTGATGTTGGAATTTCCCATACAGTAAGGCCCACATCTACTCCATTTTCTGCATAGCAGTGATTGAGGAAAAATGTTGTTATTATTAACTGATCACAGGTGGGGGGTGTGCTTCATTTTCCCTGGTCTTGTTTTTCAGATCTTTATCATTTCTTCTTAAGTGTTTTTTGAGTGTTTTTGTTTTGTTTTGTTTTGTTTTGTTTTGTTTCAGAAAGTAGGTAAAGTGTGGTTTGGTGAGTTTCTTCCTATAAGTCAACATTATTACTAAACTCAGTTGAATTTATTCTAAGCAAGTCTGGTCTGAAAAGCTCAGAGACTCAGGTGGGTGGGCTGCATAAACTTCCGTTCACTAGCAAAAACTCCTGTCTCCGTGAGTCTGGATCCAAACTTGTCTAACCTCCATTCTCAGACGTCATCTGGCCTGACCTGTCTCCGATCTGTAAGAAACATTTTTTTTTCCCCCTGGAATTGCTGGACTTTAGGCCTAATACTGCTAGCTTTGTGGACCCCTGGGGCTTTGCTGACCATATAGGTGCTGTTTTGTGCAAAATACTTGCTCTATTGTGAAACTCCTCCAGGGCCTGAAGCTCTGATAAACTCCATGGTTGGTGGATCAGGGCGGTGAAATATATCTAAATCTCTCTGTTAGGCCAACTCAGTTGCAATTTGAACATATGTTAAAATTCAGAGTGTTCGTTTATGGATGAGTGAAGAAAAGTTAAAACATAGGTAGTCTTATAGTCAAGAATTTTATATCATAGACTTGGATTTACATTTTAATGATTTTTATTTTTGCCTCCCTTGTGGCTTTGTTCAAATAATGTAGATAATGTATGACTTCAATTCTTTATCAAAGCCTTGATCATTTGAATTTCTTAAGAGCTCTGCAGAGACTTTCAAAGTCCTCTGTGCAAAACTTGCAGTGAATGCCCTCCTATTCTCGTTTGCACATTCCGGGCATAAAGAGAACAAGCATTGCAGTGTTGGCTGTGTAAAGTGCAAACAAACAACTCCCCACCGCTCGATGACATAATTAGTAGAAACAGGGAAAGGGCAATATTCATTTTTCAAGCCTGAGTGGTTATTTCCTCGTGTTAATACAACCTTAATCCACATTTAATATTCTTCAAATGCATGCTAGGTCTTCCCTCCCCTCTTCCTTTCCTTAATAGGTAGTTCATTTCGCCAGCTTGTCATCATCACCACGGTTTTCAAATTCCTGTCTTCCTCCCAGTTTCAGGATAACTTCCCGAGCTTATTACAGACGTTTCTCCATTTCATATACAAAATTATAAGTTTACACAATTTTTTTAAACACTGTTTTTCTTGCAGCCTGCATTTCGTGCCTCTGTTAATCTTCATCTCTAGAATGCTCCACATTATTTCCTAATTGTGATATTGGAATGTGCTGAGCCGACCATACTTGCTTCAGAGCTACATTCTGAAGAAATGCAGGTGCTGCAAAATGGCTAGAAACTGTCACTTTTTATCCAGCTAATCACGGTCACAGTTTGATTAACTGTTTGCCTTTGTCTGCTGCCTACAGCGATGTGACTTCAGCTCTCGCATCTTGATGGCATCTGGAAATTTCTCATAGGAATGAAACTGCAACATAATTACTTTTATACAGAACAGAGAAATGAGACCATCCATTGAAATGCTGTGTAGGTGTAAACAGGGTCCTGTACCTATGTGAAAAAATGACTGAAGAGTCTTTATTCACTAAATAGCTCTCGTTTTCTTTCACACCATAGCAGTATATGAAAACAGTTAGAATTGATAAAGTGCCTTTTATCGAAGTTTCTTAGTGTACTTAGAAATTATTCTGTGCGGTATTAAGCGAACACATTACCAGGATGAAGCTTGCCTAATTATGCACATTTAAACAAACAAACAAATAAAAGTAATCATGAGGATATTACATTTCAGAATGAACATCCCTAACAATTAAGAGCTAAAGGCAACTTAGGCCAATTAAGATCATGTGGTAGGTCCAAGAATGACAGTGTCTTATTAAAAAAAAAAAATCTTTGTTTATCCCAAAAGCTCTATCTCTGAAACCACCTTACATAGGGTGTATCCTCCAGAGAAGTATCTGGCTTGTTCCCAAATAATTTATTAATGGATTGTTGATCAGCTGTGAATGTTTTAGCCAAAAATGGTATTTAGTTTGGGATATTTGTATCTGTGATACACTCTGCCAAGTTTGCTTAATTATGTGACCATTCTAAAAAAAAAAAAAAAAAAGGATGTGAAGCCATGGAATCCCAGTGGCCACTGGCAAATACGGAATAATTGTTCTATGCCACAAATTGGATTTTTCAGTATAAAATGTGCAGAAGGTGTGTAACATATGTATTCTACAATAAGGTGTATAGGGAAAGAATTTGAAACCTCAATGGGAGAAATATTATTTTTTTAAAGATTTTATTTATTTATTTGACAGAGAGAGCGAGCATAAGCAGGGCAAGGGGAGCGGTGGGCAGAGGGAGAGGAGAAGCAGACTCCCTGCTGAGAAAGGGAGCCCGATGTGGAGCTCGATCTCAGGACCCTGGGATCATGACTTGAGCAAAAGGCAAACACTTAACTGACTGAACGACCCAGGTGACCGGGAGAAATATTACTTTGTTTTCAAAACTTTTTTCTTGAGGAAAGTCATCTTGGGAAAGACGAGCTTCAAAAATAGCAGTCTATATCGCTCATAACTCAGAACGCCCTGGTTAAAATGAGTTGATGGTCTTTGAAACTAGTTTGCTTTGTATTCCAACTCAGTTCAGAGTATGAGTATCCACTTCACAAGAACAAAAAAGGTATTTGCAACATGTCTGTGAGCCTCAAAGCATTTGATGTAACTATTGTAAACAATTTGATAAACCTATTTTTACTACGTAAGACACACAACAAATTCTCTGCTCGTTCATTTGCAATCATATCTCCCCCCACAGACCAAGACTACTGAAAATGAGTAAGATGATTTCTAGAGCACAGTTGAGTGTAATCTGCAAGTATTATCAGTAACAGTTTATTCAAAAATTTGAATCTGAACAGAGATTTTAGAATAGAAAAGATAAGAGAAAAACACAAAGACAAGACATCGGTGGGCATATGAATGTTTAGATATGGATTTATACTCAGATTTTTTTGTCTTTTAATTTCTGCCTCATCTCTATTTTACAATATCTACAATTCTCTCATTTTCTCAGAAGTGTAAGGATACCAAATGACTCAACAAAGCACTATGATTTATTTTGAGTCCAGTTATCCTGGATTTTAAATTCTAAATCCTGTGATCATATTTCTTCCTCCTCTAAAGCTTTGAATAATCTCAAAGGAAAACACCTCCCAAATAATTGGGTTACCTCTGTAAATCTTGAAAATCCTACAGCCAGGATTGTTTCATCTGGCACAAGGTTTGCAGGTTTGCATAGGTGAGTAACCAACCATGCCCTAATATAGCCAGTCATATAATTTGAAATGGAATTTGATTCCTCCAGTTTGGGAAGGAACAATCTTGTTTGAAAATGAAAATCACTGTCCATTTGTGTGACTGTTTCACCATAACATAAAACTGTCACCGTTTTTTTTCCCCAGCAAGGCTAGGAAACATGAGAAAGAGTTGTTGTTCCGTGGAAGAATATCCTTTGCTTACTGTGTATGAAAATAGTAACTAGTTTTGTTAACTAATACTAGCAGGCAAATGGAGCTCAGAAAATTGCTCTCTTGATATAAATAAAATTCAATTGTTATTTATTTTAAAGTGATAATCCTATTAAGTAAGGGGTGAATATGCATTTAACATTTCATCTAAAGTTAGAAATATACTCTCTGTATATACTATTATTCTTGCTCCGATTATTTAATCCTTAAAAAGTCATAAAAAGCACTTATTGTGACTTATCCATTATATAAAGTTTCTAGCTATACTGTTTTTGAAAGAAAATAAAGCATTTGCTTTTTATGCTAATTCTATGTATATCAAAGTGATAATAACTGATTGATAATTGGGCCTGTGCAGAAAGTTGTCATCTACAGATTAAGGACACATTGACAAGTTTGTCCACTGACTCTCGCCTGGTCCCCACATTGAGTAGCCAGCATTTCTCAGGACTGTCTTAGACGTTGAGTTTGTGATGTGGAACCGACTTAAGTTAACTAGACCACAGACATTTTGGATCTCTAACTTTGCTCTTGTCAACAACAGGCTAAGACTGAAATAACAGACCACACACATCGAAGCAGCAGGACAAGCAGTTGGGGTAGGTTTGACCAAATATGCTATAAGAACTCCAGACAAAACTGCAGTCAATGAATTTTAATTATATTTGTAATAGAAGAAGAAATGCATTGTCCAAAAGTGATATTATAGTGCTTATCACTATTTGAGAGGAAGCTGAGTATTCAACTACTCTTTTGCTTTTACCATCTTTATTAAGGAAAATGATAATCTGCAGACAAGGAGTAGAGCAAGCATGGCTCAGAGGAAATTTACTAGGTGTGGTGATTGTACATAAGTCACTAAACCAGGGTCAGTGTGAGTAGGCGATGATGCTCTTTGACCTTGGGGACTCCCTGGCAGTCCTTTGTGCTCAACGGGCTAGGCCCCACGTTAATTTGGTCAGTCATTCTTTCACTCATCCATTCAACAAATACTTATGGAGCTTACCTTCTGAAGGGTGATGGCAACTGTATTAATGAGCATGTAAGACTGATTTGGAAAGTGACAAATGCTTCAGAAGGATCCAGGGGGAAAGGAATAATGAGTGCAAAGACCTGCAGAGGTCGCTTTCTTCTGTTTGATCGCTTTCCACTGCCCAAAGAGCCCTCTCTTTTCTACCCTCATGCCTTCTTCACAGGACATTTTCTCGGGCTCAGAACCCTTTTCTGTCCTCTGCTTAGAAAGCCCATAATTAGGTTTCAAGATCCAACAGAAATAACACATGCCCTGTGAAGCTCTCTCATCACTCAGCTGCTTGAAAAGGAAGAAATTTGAGGATGAGTGTGCTCTTTCTAGTTATTCTTGTCACATTTTGTGAGTTTCCTTTTAACAACATTTTTCATATTACTAGTTTTTTCTCTCACCCTGTTAGCTTTTGGGCTATTTGAAAGAAAGAATCATGTCTATGTGTTTGTTACTACAGATCAAGGGTTGGCAAAACTTGTGATATTTACAAATACTGCCAGATTGTGAGTAGTTTAGGCTTTGTGGGCCTTACAATTTTTGCCACTGCTCAACTCTGCCCTCGAAGCATGAAAACAGCCATAGGTACTATGTAAATGGCTGGGGTGAGTGTATTTCAATAGCAATTTATTTACAAACAGCAAGCAGTGGGCCAGATTTGGCCCGCCGGAAGCAGCTTGTTAATTCATTTATATGTTCTTTGTCTTTTCCTGTCTCTCATTTGGAATAAGTTCCTTTGATTTCCACATTTTGTTACATGAAAACATGTAACATCAAAACATGTTTTTCCTGCTCTTTTGGAAGATATATATCATGCGTTAAATCCTATTATTGGATATATTTGAGGGTTCTTTTAAATGTATACTTGAAGATACACTCTATAAATAACAATGGCAAAACTTCCGAGTGTGTGTATTGAGTGCCCTCAGGTAAAATGAGAAAAATAACACAAAACATTTTCCCCCATCATCTTCCTTTTTCATTTCTAATTTCTACTGTTGAATCATAATTTCTCAACAAGTTCATTATTTTTTAATTAGTTTTGATATTAGGCATATTTTCTTTCATGGTTTATTATGACATTTGAATTGTTTTATAATCATATATCCAAAATTACATGGAGTTAATCATATTTAAAAGCATTCAGTGAACATTATACTAATAGTTTATGCCAGCTTTCTCCCATTATTAGGTTCCTTCTTTTTATTCATTTCCCAGTTGGTTAAATCACATTCTCAAGCAATTGGGGTGAAGGGGGCGAGAAAGCTTATGTGGACGGTATACATTCTGAACCCTTGACTGCTTGTGAACCTTTTTCTAATGCCTTAAACACATGGAAATAACTATCTTAATAATCAAATTTCTCTTCTTATGGTGTGTGATTCCCTATTCTGCACTCTCTTGACTTCTGTTTAAAGATAATTATTGAAAAAGGAAAATGAGCATTGCGTTTTATTAAGTTCTTTGAAATACTTGTCTCCTGCTTTTGAAGATTTAAAACATCTCCATCTGCTTCTCCTAGCAATCAATCCCTATAACAAGTACTCATCACTGCCTTCTGAAATATGGTAACTTCTAGGACACTAAACAGCAATTGATATGATTCTGCGACGAGCAGATTGTAGTGGACTACTAGAGAGAACAGCTAGGCAGAAGTGGGGAAAAGAACTTAGATTTGACACAGCTGTATTACAACAAGACCATTTGATTTGACCTGAGAATTTCACCAAATTTGTAGGAAAGATTGATTTTGAGCACATTTATTTTAAGTGTTATTATTTAACAAATTACTTAAAGATCTAATTTAAGGGAGAAGCTGTTATGATGGCATGAAAAGAATATGGATTTGAGAATAGAGAGATAAGATTGTTTTTTTTGTTTTGTTTTATCTTGTTTTTTACTACATTATATTGCTGCTGCAGACCTTGGGCAAATTTTCCCTTTAGTTTACTAATATATAAAAGAGATATAATACCTATTCTTAATTATCTATGAAACTGAAAATCAGTAGAAAATGTAAATATAAGTGTTTTTATGGCTAAGAATCTGTAGTATTATTATATTGTCTTTTATTAAAACAATTCATGAAATCTGGTAAGTCAAGTAAAAGTATCGCCATTATATTTTAAGAATATCTATATAATTAATTTTTCTGCATGACATAGGGTATGATATATATCAAAAATTATTCTTCCTTAATATTGAATAATATTTTATTTAATAATTTCATGTATTTGAATAGAATACTTCTCTTATCTGCTAGGCAACATGATAGACACTAAGAATGCAGACATAAAATAATACAAAATAATATAGAATTCTCTGTAGTCCCCCCAACTTGCTTGCAAAGATTGATGTGCAAAACTTAGTGTCAAAGTTAATCACTAAACAACTGGGTAGCAACATGGCAAAAGAAGGAAGACGGATTTTTACACCATTTATAAAAATTAACTCAAAACGAATCAAAAACTCAAATGAAAGAGCTTACACTATAAAAATTATAATAATTAAAACCTTTTGTCTCTCAAAGGACACAGTAAAGAAAATGAAAAGACAACCCACAAGAGTGGGAGAAAATATTTACAAATCATACATATCTGACAAGGGTCTAGTAACCGGACCATATAAAGTATTCTTTTAAAACTCAAAAGCAAAGAACACAGAACTGACCTAAAAATGGATAAGACATTTTAATAAACATTTTTCAAAAAAAGTTGCCAACAAAAATGTTCAACATCATTAGTCATTAGAGAATTGCAAATCAAAGCCACAACAAGATAACTCTTCACATCTGCTGGAATGGCTAGGATTATATATATATATATATATATATATATATATATATATATATATATATATATATATATAAATTTTCAAGGAAGTGAAGAAATTAGAACCATTGTATGTTGCTGGTGAGGATGTGAGATGATATAGCAGCTATGAAAAACAGTTTCATGATTCCTTGAAAAGTTAAACATAGAATTAACAATGACCCAGAATTCCATTCTTAGATACGTAGCCAAAATAATTGGAAACAGATATTCAGACAAAATTTGTACCAGAATCTTCATAGCAGTAATAATAACAATAGTCAAAATGTCCATCAACAGATGAATGGATAAACAAAATGTAGTATATGTATATAATGGAATATTATTCAGCCATTCAAGGGAATTAAGTACTGATTCATGCTATAATATAGATGAACCTTAAAAACATTATGCTATTGAAATAATCCAGAGACAAAAGACCATATATTGTATAATTCCATTTATATGCAATGTCCAGAGAATTAAATTTATAGAGATAGAAAGCAGATGAGTGATTTTTTTAGGACTAGGGAGAATAAGGGGTTAGGGGGAGGGTAGCTTAAGGATGTGGGATTTCTTTTCTTTCTTTTTTTTTTTTTTTGGTCATGAAAATGATCTAAAATTGACTATTGTGATGCTTGCCCTTTTCTTTGAATATACTAAAAAACATTGAATTACACACTTTAAATATGTGAATTATATGGTATGTGAACTATATCTCAATAAAGCTGTTTTTAAAAAAGTTAATGACTATTTCTTATAGTTATTTTATCCATATATACTCAAGATTTCCCCATGCTAATGCTGATGTCTTTTTTATCCTTCTTTATACTATGACATGAATATGAGAAGTTTGTACATGTCATTGTGGTAACTTAGTAGGATTGTGAACTTAGTCAAGGTTTCAATGCTATCATTTACCAACTATGTGATCTTAGGTAAGCAATGCAATCTCATCTAATACAACAGGGTTCTTGTGATCAGTTAAGTAATATATGCAAAGGCCATAAATAACAGAGAACCTAGAACTGTATATCTGTTATCTATTGCAAAGTAACAAAGTAACCAACAACTTAGTGACTTAAAAAAACAACCTTTCATTTAGCTCACTATTCTGATGAGTGGTTCTGGAAGAAACACCAAGATACCTCAGCCATCTCAGAAGACCCCACCAGTGAAAGTATATAAGCTTTAGAATAGGGTTGGAGTTAAAATAATGTTTCCTGAAATTTAAAACCATGATTTCCTGAGGACTGGAATTTGTTACTATGAAAAACCGCTATTTTCTCTTCCTGGGAAAGAAAAAGAAAAGAATGTGTATTCTATTCTAGAAGAGTGTGGAAGTTGTAAGAAATCTCAAAGACATGTATGTACAAAGCATTCAAAATTAATAAATGTGTGGCAGGAATGAAAGTAAAATTGC
Organism: Ursus americanus; assembly: GCF_024610735.1. Classification (NCBI taxonomy): domain Eukaryota; kingdom Metazoa; phylum Chordata; class Mammalia; order Carnivora; family Ursidae; genus Ursus; species Ursus americanus. Next base: position 31,161,077 of record NC_142137.1, read on the forward strand.
ACCTGATTTTATGAGGGGGAGAGGTCATGACGCTCTGCTGTCTTCACAGCTTTCCCTGTCACACTAGTTTTCCAGTTCAAGGAGCACCACACACTTGAGATTATTAGTACAAATTGGAAGAATGCTTCCCTGCTATAGATGATAAGAATCCTATATTATCCTTAAGATATTTGTATTGTTTCCTAAAGTGTTAGACAACTAATTCTCCAGCTTTATTCACTACCCGTAATTACAAGTTGGTATAACATGGGTACTGTTGTTATATCTGGACCTCTATAAACACATTTTTTTAGTCCTTCCCTTGTAAAATTGATATTCTTTAAAAATGTTTAAAATTGTTACTGAATATCAGGAGTGATTTTTTTAAAGTTTGTTTTCTGGTTAGTTTGAACCAGAAACAGGAATGCTAGCTGTTTGTCCTTAGTCTTCTTCCCTTCTTCTTCCCCTTCTCCTTCCCTTTCCCCTTCTTCTTCTTCTTCTTCTCCTTCCCCTTCTTCTTCTTCTTCTTCTTCTTCTTCTTCTTCTTCTTCTTCTTCTTCTTCTTCTCCTTCTCCTTCTCCTTCTTCTTCTATCATTTCAAGGAGGAAGCATGCTCTAAAGTATTTAATTGACTAGTTGACAAAGTTGTTACTTGCGGGTAGTTTGATACTTTGGCACAACACTTTCCTAACAACTGGAAACTCATATATTTGTGATCATTTTAAAAAATGATGCTTTAAGGTAATTGTCCATTATCTATGTGGTTCCTCCATAATTTTACTCTACTTAGTAGTTGGAAAGCCACATTTTCTACAGTTTTATACTAGAGTCTAATGTACATTCTAACATAACAGAAGCAATGTATTCAAATCTCCACATATGTATTTAACTTATAATATAGTACATGTGATATTTACTAAATTAAAACACCTCACATGATACTTTACAGAGTTTTACCTACAAATAAAAATTTCTTAATTATTTTTCTTAATGCAGAAAGCTGGAGCTCCAGAGTTTTCAAGAGTTAATGGAATTTAAATTTATTTTCTGTATTCTGATTCACTGTTTTAGCAGTCTGACTTTGTCACTTGAAATTTTATAGGAAATTGCTATGAGATTACACAATATTCAGTTAACAGTAAAAAATGGCCTTAGGCACTTTTTCAGATAAGCAAGGTAATAACAAAGAGCAGTAAACATACTGTGAGATTCTAATTACATAAACAACTGGCTGGCTTTTCTTCAGTGTAGATATGGAAGAATTATTAATATTCATTACATTTGCACAAGTGTACTCAGGGAGTGTTTAGACAACCTAAATGCAATACACACTAGATCTCAAAAGAATTCGAATAAACTTGTGCCTCTAAAGGAAGCACTTACAGGGAATGATGTTATTTGCACTTGTCACAGTAATTCTATCTTTGTATTTATACTCCGGAACAACAACAACAAAAAATCCTGTTTGCTTCTTTCATTAACTGTTTAAAATTTATAATAAGATAAAGGAAATTAATAATAAAAATATGATCCTTTTTATATGTTAGCTCTAATACAATTATTTATCTCAGAAAGAAAATTTTTCCTTATTTTATTCTGGAGTTCATGCTAAAATGTACTCTTCTGGGAGGATATATAAAAATAGAAATAGTAATGCAAAAGGAATTCCAATAGCTCTCAAGATAATATTGTAGAAGGAAAGAAAAATCCCGACATTCTGAGAGCTTATTTATATTCAAGTTTGCAGGCCCTTCAAGTTGCTCAGGTAACAAATCTGTTCCTGTGTTGAGATCTAATATCCTAGAATTTCATAAAGGTCTACACAGAATAAGTTCTAGAGATGAAAGTCGACCACCAAAAGGTTCTTGCTGCTAATTTCCAATCTGACACAAACACATAAAATTAATCTCAAATTTTGCCCAAAATATTTCATAGCCCAATTCAGAGCCAAAAATCTACTGATAGCTATTCAGAAAACTCATATGCATAATGAAGGAAAGAAAGGAGTGGTAGTCATTATGCTTTTGTTAATTTCCCTGGTAGTATTATTTCACTGGTAAATTAAAATTATTTCTGAGATCAGAAAGTGACATTTCATAATAGCATCAAGAAAAAAAATGACATAACTCCAGTCAGAATCTATGAATGATATTTTGCCAGATGCTGGGAATGTTGCCCAAAGGAAGTTGCAAGGTGATCAACAACCCTATCTCACCCCAGCTGGAAGCAGTTTTCTCTAATATTAAGATTGGCATTCAGGGAAAAATAGCTCTATTTTTTTCTTTGATTAAAATGCAGAGCAAAGGTTGGGTGGACCGGGACAAAGTGGGAGTTTCCCTCTAGTGATCCTCTGTGACAATTCAGAACAGCCATGGGATTGAAGTTGAAAAATTACATTGTGCTGTCAAACCATTTTTTTCCTATAATCTAACCCCTCAGCCAAAGCAAGTTACCGGGAATAAATGTCATAGACGAAGGCCAGGCAGGTAATGAACATGATGAAGAGAAACTTTGAACTAAAGCACTTTGCTGTGAGCCATGCTGACACCCTGAATGCCATAAGCTTTGGAAGAGACTTTCTCCCTGAGCGAAGAAATGATAGATTAGGTAAAATGAACTGAGCTGAAGTCAACAGTGTAAATTAATAGATCTTTACTTCCCTCTCTTCCCCACGCCTGTTTATCTCAAACACATACCTAACACCAGTCAAAGATGAAAGATAATCTGAAAGAAATCAAGAGAGAAGCTATGCATAGAGGTTGGCTTTTCTTCTGCAAAAAAGAAGAGACAGATGAATAAAGGTACATGAAGGACATACATCATAAGAGGAATTATCTAAGAGTACCATGGAAGAATATAGATAATTATCTTATCACAGAATCAGAGAAGTTGGCAACAATAACATACTTTCAGAAACAGGTCCAAAGAAGAAGTTATAAGTTGTAGGAGATGAACAGCACAATGGCAGAAATTAGGAAAGAGATAAAGAAAAAATATTAAGATCACTGTCAAAATGAAAGGTACATTAAAAGAAAAAAATATCAGGGCACAGGTGACAAGTGAGATGAAATATAAATGTGTTAATTCCTAATTTTATCAAATAAGTAGTCAATAATATGATATGAAGTGGGTCTATGTGATATAAAATAATCACTCTTAAATTAAAATGTATTTCACAATATTTTCCTACCTTAATAAAACTAATGGATTTCTTACTTCAACTTCTATTTTTATATTGTTAAATTTAAGTAAATTAATATTAATGATTTTGGTTAAAAATAGTATGTGCGTGCTTCAAATTTCTTACGTGTGACGATCTTGGAAATCGTCACTCCTCTCCCTACAATAAAAAACAGCTGGATAAATTAAACCATAACGGCTTTCCTTGGACCCTTTGTGAACCAGTCCTATAGTTTTCTCCTTCTTCCAAAGGACCTCTTGCCAGAGTGCTTTTCAGAAACCTTTTCTAGCGGGGAGAATATAATTCCTTCCCTCCAGCTCCTCCAGTCTTCCGTTCTCATCTAAGAGGGGAGAAATAATCAACAGGGGACAGGGCTTTGAGGAAATTGATTGAGAAGGCTGCAACTAGTGTAGGAAGCAGAGAGAAAAATGTTATACCAAAGACAGAGAGTCTGAAAACACAGACCATCTTACAGATTTAATTGCAAGATCACCAAATACCTTTTGCATCCACCACTACACTAAGGAAGCTCCGGGATAACAACCGTGGACTACAGTTGCAAGACTGTGAGAGCTGTAAGGAGTAGGCCCTCTCTAAGCAACAGGGCCAGAGGAAGGGAGCCCTAAAGGCAAGATGGCAGAAAAAAATAAGAACACTAGAAGAATTTTAAGCCTCTACCTATAGCTACAATAAACATTAAAATACAGCCCAGCTCAACAACATAAATTGTCATACTAAAGGCCTATTTTCCTCAGTTCTATTCCCCAATATGCCTTTTCACTTCCAACAAATGTTACAAAACTTGCCAAAAGGCAAGAAGAAGCATAATAGGAAGGATAGGCTTAACATACAGCACAAAACAGGAAGGAAATTTTAATAAATGTCTTTAAAAGGAAAGAACATTTTAATAGATGTTGGACTAGCACTATTTCCAACTTACAGGAAAGTCCTTGTTCTCCATGCAAGGGAAAGAAAGGAGGATTTGGTGGTGAAAGGTGGGCATGTGTTCCTTTCCCAGCACTCCAGTGAGAAATTTCCAGACATGTTGTAAGGGATTTCTATGTGGAGTCCAAGGAAGAAACACGTCGAGATGAAGAGAGAATGTGAAACCCATCTTCTTCCCTGTGGTTATCTTCAACTTAAAAATTCTTCTTATCTATTTTAATTGCTGTTCTGTTTTAAAAATCTGGTTTATGGACTGACAGACCCTAGAACAATAAGGTTGTCTTTTTAAAAATTGCATTAGAATTTTTTAAATTGCATAGAATATTACCATCTGGGGGGAGGGGTGGTTGTCTCACCCAAGACATAATAGCTAGAAGGGCAAAATTTTAAGAATATATAAAAGGATTCACTTGAGCACTAGCCATCTCTTTAAAAGGCATATACTCTATTCAAATACTGTTTACTAATTTCAAAAATTCTATGCTTTTTTTAATCCATTACATATTTATATTTTTTTAAAAACAAATTTATGTCACAGTCTCATTTCATTAGGAGTGAAAAAAACAGGTAGTTATTATTATCTGTGCCTTTCATTTTTATTTTAGTTGTACATTTAAGGGTTTCTAAAAATTGAAACAATAATTATAAATAATATCGATGTATATATTTTAAAACTCACACAGAATCCCGTATTCCACATACAAAAACAATTTTAACTTTGCAGATGTCTTCTAGCCTTTGTTTATAAGTATAAATAGTTTATGGAATTGAAATTACAGGTTCCATTCTCTTGGTTAACTTCTATTTTAATTAATATATTATTTTCAATATGTACAGTTTTCTTCATTATTTTAATTTTTGAATAGACTTTATTAATTGGAGGAAGAATTTAAACAAGGAACTCAATTGCTCAGAAGGAGGAACAAGGATTAAGTTTAGATGGTACTTATAAATGGAATTAACACAGTGAATTCAGAACAAACTATTCCAGATCAGTCAAACATAGAGAGAGAGAAAGAGAACAAGACCAGAATACACACAGAAGTGTGAAATGGTTGTCATGCTTTCAACTTCAAAAGTGAAGGAAGCCAAGAACACTCAGACCCAACAGATTAGAAAATCAGAATTAAGGCAAAAGTAGGCCCACTTCATCCTGAATTATCTTGCTAAAAAGAATGCCATCTTCTAGTTATGGTATTTTTATGATGATGAGAAAAAAACACGGTCAAATGAAGTAAGTAATAATTAGAGGGGGAGTTTAATAAAAAAGGACTGGGAAGTAATCTGGGGGGAGGGGTGGTTGTCTCACCCAAGATATAATAGCTAGAAGGGCAAAATTTTAAGAATATATAAAAGGATTCACTTGAGCACTAGCCATCTCTAGGGCATCTCTTGGTCCTTCTGACTTGTATTTCCTTCTCATTCTGGAAAAATCAGCGTAGGCAGTAATACATGTCATTTTATTTCACAATTTTCCCCCTCTGCCCATCATCATCACTACTAAAAAGAAGAGGAAAAGTCTGGAATGTCTATATCAAGCATTACACTGTTCTTAGAAGGCTCTCTCTGGTGGGGAGTGGGGGTGGTCCATGAAAAAAACAGGTAATCATTATCTGTGGATATTACATCATGTTGGTATGTAATAATAAACTATCTTGAATGACACTTAGGCTTTTTTCCATTTGTGTTGCTGTTATCATCATAGGCACAGAAGTAAGTCAGAAATATTACCATGAGTTTTAATTTTTATTTCTGTTAATTTTTTTCCAATATTAATTCCGCAAAGTGGGATGTAATGAAATGGAATCACCGTTATGTTAACTATACTGGAATTAAAATTAAAAAAACATTTTTTATTTAAATCAAATAAATGAATAATAGATGTGGAAATGTTTTGGCTATTACAAAGTGCTTTACACATACGATATTTTATTTATCGTACAGAGAAATCCTTTTTATTTTCATCCTCTCTCCCTCTTAGTTATCTTTCTCATGTGGGGAGCAACAGTAGCTCACCAAAGTGAAAATATAGAATCAACATAATCATTGAGTCCTTGAGTTTTCCCAACACATAAATCATCTATTACCTAAAATGATTACAAATGAATCAGCAAGTATCCAAGATCAATAATATAAAAAGTTGTGATAGGTGTATGAGGATAAATGCTCATATAATCTTCATTTACATTATAAATTTCATCAGTTATAAGCATACCACACAGGGATGTATAGTAGGTCCCCTATATAGCTACTTGATTTAACTGACACTCTTGCCATTTTAAGAGATAGTAAAATAAAGGAAATAAGTAATAAAAGTGATCAGAAAAATATAAAAAGATGCATTTACAAGCTATTCATTGTAGCAGCACCGTTATAATAACTAAAGACAGAAATCACCCACATTCCTGTCCACAAATGACTAGTTTAAGGATAAACAACAGGATACTATGCTGTCAAGCAGCTGTAAAAAGGATGAAAGACTCTGTCCATAAATTAAAATAGAATGTTCTCCAGGATGAATTTTTAAGTGAAAAAGCAAGGTGGAAAAAATTGTATAGTATTACTTATAAAGAATTAATGCAAATAAGTCTGTGTATTTATATGTCTCTCCAAAGATACACACACACGTGCGCGCGCGCACACACACACACACACACACGCCTCCACATGTATTAACTTATAACAATTGAAACCATAAATCATAAAATTTTTTAAAGGTTGTTGTTAGGAATTGAGGAAACTAGTTGGAAGAAACAAGGATAGAAGATAGATTTCTCAGAATGCAACTTGCTTCAAAGATTTAACATTGGAATTATGAAAATTTTATACAAAAATTTTAAAATAGAATTATGTCAAATTTAAAATAAAGTTTTTTTAAAATCAAAAGCAAATCAAATCTGGTATACAGTTGGAAGCAAATATCACACAAGAAAATTATTTCCAATTTAATCAAATTGGAAATGGGGAGTGCATATACCTTCAAAAGTTGTCCCCCCAACTCTATTACCTCCTAAGACTCCAATTACGCATATATTAGTTCACTTGATATAGTTTCAAAATTCACTGATGCTCTGTGTTTTTTTCTTTTCTTTTTTTTCAGTCTTTTTCTTGTTTTATTTTGGGTCATTTCTATTGCGTGTATTTAGTTTACTAATCTTTTATGCATTGTCTATTCTGCTGTTAATCCTAGCTAGACTATTTTTACCCTCAGACATTTTAGGTTTTACCTCTGGAAGTTCCACTGAGTGTTTTTTATATATTCCAACTCTCTTTATCATGATCCTACTCTCCTCTACTTTCTGAAACACAGAGTATATTTATAATAGCTGTATAAATATTCTTTTCTAGTAATGTGATTATTTGTGCCAATTCTGGCACGAATTGATTGATTTTTTTTTCTCTTTGTTCTGGATCATACATTCCTATATGCTGGTAATTTTTTATTGGATTCCAGACATTGTGAACTTTAGATTATTAGATCTGCTACTTACTATTATTGTTACTATTCTTTTCTTTTCTTTTTGGCTTATTCCTGAGAGGTAATAAAGTTATTTGGAAAAAATATATAATCCTCCTGATTCTTGCTTTTCAGCTATTTTATCAAATCAAAACCAGCTTTTATTGTAGAATAAACTCCCCCTCTCCTAAGGCAATATCATTTGAAGACTCTGCTCATGGCTTAGGAGTTCTTTGCACTCTGGCTAATGAGAGCCTGTTGCTTACTGGTCATTTTTTTCTTTGGCTTTGATAGGTTCTTTAAACACATACGTGGATCAACACTAGACTTGAGAATAACCCTCTTCAGTTCTTTGGTATTACTCTTCTCTCTGGCGTCCTGCCGTTCTAGCCATCTTTGTTCATCAAATTCTGCATGCTACTTCCTCTTCTCAGCAACACTGCCAGGCTTTTTAGGTTCCCTCTCTCTGCTCTGCAGTCCATGGGGTAAACTAGGAAAATCATTTGACTTACTTAGTTTTTGTGTGTTCCTTCTCCTAAGGATTACTGCCCTGTACCACCTGATAGTTACATATTTTATCTGATTTTTTAAAAATTGTTTCAGATATATTACCTTATTTTTTTAAGTTGTTTAAGGGAGGAGGATAAAACAAGTCCCAGTTATCTCCTCATGGTAATCGTATTTTATTGGTTATATATTTTGTATATACTTATATAGACATATACATGTGGTAGTGTATGTTTACAACAGACCATAATGGAATTAAGATCCAAGATTTTCCGTGCTAGAGGGAAAAGATATGACTAGAAAATTTAAAAAGCTAAGCAAAACTGTATACTTCTAACATATTGGCCTTTCCTCTTAAAAATAAGCCTATTTCCCAGCTCTATAAATGTAAACACCTGAAAACAGTGACTGACTCAGTAGCAACATATAATCATGCAGCCCAAAGTATAGCCTCTGAACATCATTTTCCATAAAGAGAATTAAGATAACTTGGAAAGGTGACTGATTCTTGATCTGCAGGAGGTGGTACAGATGAACCTAGTCTCTGCTATCAAGCCAGAAAGCAAAAACAAACAAACAAACGAAAGCATGAAGTAATGTCAAAAGGAATCAGGGACCAAACTGAAAAGATTGCCACTAACAAAATAGGACAATTTGAGCATTAACATGAATAATAATCACAATGAATCAAAACACATTAAAGATATTAATATCCAGGTCTCCCCAATAATCTGCAATTAGAAAAAGAAACACCTTCAAAGATTGCTAGGCAACAAACACATCACTTTCAAATTGTTAAATAAAGAGAAATAGTTCATCTATTTCCCATACTAACATTAGGATAAACATATCTCTGTGTTTCTTTTCATAGAATAATTTTAGCTAATAAATGGAGAAAGAGTGGTAGAATTAAAATATTGACATTCTGTACATCCCTAATGGAATGGATCTAGGCAATAACTAACATTGTAAGACAGCAGTTATCACACACACACACACACACACACACACACACACACACACACAAACAAAAAGAAGACGCATTTTACTTTGCTTGATAAAAGTACACAGAGCAAACTGTGATGTATTTTTCTGCTGAAAAGTCAAGCCTGAACCAAATCCAGCCTCTAGATGTTCCCCCCATTTAAAAGAAATACAAGATGAGAGAGAAACACATTTAAACAAGACCCTACAGATACAAGCAGGAAAATCCAGACTATGGGACAACCAGATCTCCCAAGAAAAAAGAAGGGGAAGAAGAAAAAAAAATATATATATATATATAGTAAAGGAAGAATTCTAAAACATATCAATAAAACTCTAAATAAAATGGACTAAGTTTGGATATTCCACAAGCAATATGGTTCAAACAAACCAACTTTAAAAGTACAATTTTGAAGTAACTGAGGGAATTCTGATTTCATCTTGATAACTGGTTGTATTAAAACTACTAAAGTCATTTTATGCCTTAATGTTTAAAGATGACTTTTGTGTTTAGAAGTGGAAAAAATAATCCTTTTACTGATAGACAGTACATACTGAAATCTTTAAGGATATGGAATCAAGGATTGACTTCAGAATTGTATAGTGGAGGGAGGGGAAATGCACTGAGTTGTAGATGTCATAAGTCTGCCAACTGCTGAAGCTGGGTCACAGGCACACGCGAGTTCATTATACTTTTTTCCCTAATGTTTTAATTATTTAACATTTCTTAACTCCCTCTCTATTTTTTTTTAAATGTGTCAAATAAATTAGAAGCTCTTCACAAGTAAGATGGCTTTTCAAGGACTTTGATTTTCATTTAAGGGACAGGTGGTACCCAAGCCTAGAACCAGCATAAGTGGTAATTTTCTTACATGTATTCCTTTGTAGAATAAATATGACAATGCATAAATATGACAGTTGGGAAGAGAAAGAGGAGCATAAAACAGATAAGAGGTTTCAAAAGACTTTTTCCCAGTAGGTGGCCCAAGATTCTAGGTACCTGGCTTTAGTTTGAGACTGTTCCATGTCTGTAGAGTCCCAGGGAGAAGCCCCTGGAACACAGTTCTTGGTCAAGAAACTCCTTTATTTGAGTAAGAACTGCTTCCTTTTCCCATGCTTCAGGAGGCTAGCTGGATTTTAAGGACATCCCATGCCTACCAGAAGGATCTAGCCCAGATACGATTAGAGGATACACCAACCTCATGTCGCTTCCCAACTAGAGAAACCAGATGCTTACTGGATTTGGGCTAGTGATCAAATCTCAACATCTGGGTTCCCAGAGCCTAGGTATACATGGTTGCTTCTCTCCTCAGTAGGCCTTGAACGAATGAGTTCACAAATTTCAACTAGGCTTTGGTGATGATGGTCTTACCATTTCTACTTTTCCAAGAGATTATCTCCTTGCTCACAGTCTTCATAATTCTGAAGTCCACAAGGAAGCACTGAGGCTTGATCTATAGAACTGTTATCAGGCATAGTTTTCAGTTCAGAGCAATGTTTTAAGGACTGTAAATATGAAGATGAACAATATACAGTTCTGCCCTAAAATTAAGTTTTTCATCTAATTGGGGAGATGGATACAGAGATAAGAATTTTCTCCTAGTGCTAAATTCAATGATATTTATATACGATGTATTACATAGGAACATTTTAAAGGTGGGGGGCCACTTAGCCCAACCTGGGAAATTTCAGGAAAAATTTCCAGGAAAGTTTGTTCCTGACCTGGGTCTTTATGCAGCGTAAGGGTTGCCAGATGAAAATGAGAAAAAAAAAAAAAAATCCATAAAAAGAAAATGTAAGCAACATGGCTTTAAACAGCCTCCATATTCTGATAAATTCCAAATTTATATTTCCAGTCCAGACCCTTCTTGCAAACTTCAGATATGTTTATCTTACTGTGGATATACTCAGTATATCTACTTTGATGTCTAATAAATGTCCCAAATTCAACATGTCCAAAATGAAACTCCTGAACTGACCCCTTACCATCAAATCTTTACTGAACATCAAATCTTTACTGAACATTTTTCTGCTAGGTTTATGGCAACTCCATCTTCCAGTTGCTCAGACCAAAATCCTGTAGCAATGCTTGACTCCTTTCTTTTATACTCCATGCAGCAACTCTGCGGGGCCATATAATTGAAAAGAGTCACAAAACAAGAAAACACGGACAGGGTGTTGCGGTGGTGATGGTGCAGTTTGTTGAGTTTCTGACTTGACTTTGCCTCAGGTAGTGATCTCAAGGTTGTGAGATTGAGCCCTGAATTGGACTCCACACTCAGCACGGAGTCTACTTCAGACTCTCTTTCCCTTTTCCTCTGCCCATTCTCCCCCGCCCCCAAATAAAGAAATAAGTCTTTAAAAAAAGAAAAGACAAGACAAGGAAAGAAAAAGAAAACACAGACAAATATCAGAAAGTTCTAAGACTTCCAGGCATGGTTCCTAAGGAACATTATTAATCACACAGGACATGCTTTGTCCTAGGATTGTAAAACATTAAGATACCTCTTAGAGGTTTATTGGCTACATCTCACTTCTACACTATAAAGTCCATGAAGGCAAGAATCTTAGTTGGTAATAATTGCTGGTATATTTCAAGCATATATGCCTAACATTTAGTAAATGCACAGTAAATATTTATTGAATAAAAGGAGTAAAATATGAAGAAATTCTGCAATTGTTTATGTAGTGAGTAGTACAGGAACTAAATATTGTGTGAACAAATATGGGAACAGAAATGGAGGTAAAGAAATGTAGGAAAGGGCTGCGTCATGATGTATAAGAGCTGCCATGCTCTAGAGTGTGGTTTTTACCTTACACGTAATGGAAGGTTGGCTAGAATATTTTTAAAAGGGAAGTACACTGTCTGATTTTCACTTCATATGAATCATTCTGCTGTCTGCTTGGAGGAAGATTTGAGGAAGTCAAGAATGGTCTCAAGGTCATTACAAAGGCTATTTTAGAGATGATGAGGGCCTGACTTAGGGAAATGGGAGTGGAGAGATGAGGCAAATTTAGGACACTATACACCACTAGCCATTACAGTAAGACATGTTGTTTGATTAGATAGAAAGAATATGGGAGAGAAAGCAGTCTAAAAGGACTATCAGGTTTTTTTGTTTTTTTTTTTCAATTTGGTACCTGGGAGGACAGCAACTCTGTTAATGAGGTAACGTGTACAAAATCAGGAACAGACCTTGAGTGGACATGTTCTTTTTGGACATTTTTAAGGAAGCCCACATAATAATATAGTACAGACTGCATTATTTGTAAAATTATACGACCAGATATGCTGGCTACTAACTTCATGAATAAGAGCATTTAGTTCCTTTTCTGCTTCTGTTTTCTCTTCTAAAAAAGAAAAGGACAATAACAGATAGCTCACAGAATTATTGTAAATATATAAATAAAGCATGTGCTTATTACAGAGATAAATAAATTACAACTATATATGTCTTTGTGGTTTTAATGAAAAACCCCAAATGTCTAGAAGAAATCAAGGTATTCTTACTAAAAATGTAGGAGAAATGAATATATATATTTGAGTCATTAGAATATAGACACTAGATAAAACTTTGAGGACAGATGAGATTACAGAAGGACAAAAGGCACAAATAGAAGAACAGCAAGAAGTGGATAGTCAAGGGGATGAGAAATTTAAATAGTTTTAGAGTAACAGCAACGCACAAAGACAACCAATATAATACAGAGAGACAATGAGAAGCTTAAGAATGGTAGGGGTTTTCATTGTTTTTTGTTATTAACTTCTGGCACTTGAATAGAGCTCACCAAGACTACTAGTTGTGTTTAAATATGCAATCTTCTACCTGGCTCATCTTTCATACAACTCCACAAAACCCTGCATATTAGTAATGGGACAAACAGCAGTAATGCTTCTTTATCCCTTTCCCAGGGCACCTTCATTCACCATGACATTTGTCCTGTGAGAGCCCACTTTCCCATAGTCCTAGACAAGGATATGTTAATGGAAATCAATATATTTTGCATTAAACTTTCAGTTACTTATAACATCATAAGAACTATAATTAGTGTAAGAACAAGGCTCTACCTCCATTCCAATAACATTCCCTGGGTAGAAAAAAATCACCATGGGAAACAGCTGTCAGAATCTGAAGTTAGCATTTCAAAAAGGACAGATTCTTTATGAAAGCCTAAAGGGGATTAAATTGAAGCAGTTTAAAGTTTACAGGGGAAAGCCAACCGAAGTAAAGGACCAGAAAATGATATGATGGTGATAAAAAAGTGTGTGTCTATTCCCAGGGACAAGATTAAACTAAAGATCTGAAAATTGAATGGGGTAGTTCAATGTGAAATATCTCAATTTGTCTACAATCCTGAGAAGCCTATACACTATCAATCACACCTGCTGTAAACTAGATGAAGTCCAGAGAATCAAGTTAAAATTAGGAAAGAAGATATTTTATCTTTCTGTCACACTCTATTTGAAGCTAGTATTCAAAAATGAGTCTTTCACATGCTTAAGATTGTATTAGATAGAGCTAATGGTTAAGCTAGGGAGGTCCAATAAACGTACTCTAGTTGCCCCACGCGCCTGTAATGTGGCATAGGGGAAACATTTCAGTCCTATTGCCCGGGCCTGCCACCACTCAACGTCACCAGTTAACAACATCTTTTTTCCTTTCCACACCTGCGCAAGTGTAATTTAGGTTTGGCTTCTGCCCCCAGAAAAAGGAAAGAAACTTAGGCCATCTATAATATTCTGTACGATAGATCTTGTGACATTTAAGAAAGTGACAAAAGATCTTGACGTTTATGGGAAAAGACATGTCACGACGAGGTGGCTGCCTAGGAAGCAGTTGGCTATGTAATGATTTCCATGATGATGGAGTTTCATAAACATAGCGCCATTTTCATCATTAAATACCTGCGGATTTCAAGACGTGACAATTATGTTGACCATTATGACGTATGCTTTTGTTACTTCTTTGTATCTCAATAAGTACTTTGCTTTCAGTGAGTATTTTTCTCTTAGAAATTTTTCCTTCCAGTTGAGTCTATTAAAATAGCCAACATATTGCTAGTATCAAAATTTTTTTCTGAGGCATAACACAGTAAAGTGCAAAACTCTTAGGTGTACAAATTGATAACTTGTATGTGCATGTATATACAAATAGAAATGTATATGTAACACACATATATTCGTGTAAACAGGATTCAGATCAAGATATAGGGTATTCATAGAGATTTCCTCGATGCTTCTTTCAAGTCAATATTGCTCTCCCCAGAAGTAACCAGTGTTCTCACTTCTACCACCACAGATTAGTTTTGCTTGTTATTGAACTTCATGGAAATGAACTCAGATACTACGTACTTTTCCGTGTCTAGCTTCTTTTGGATGTCACTATGGATGTGAGATTTGTACATGTTATGTCAATGTGTAATTTCTTATCATTCTTCACCCACAATTTTTCATTATACTTCTTACATACATTTGGGATTTCCAGTTTTTTCTACTGTGAATAAAATTGGTTAAACATTGTTCCACAGTATCTTTATTGGTTATAAGTACTCCTTTCTCTTGGGTATGTATCTATGAATAGTATTTCTGGACCTTATAAAAAGCATATATTTAGCTTTATCAAATATTCCCACATGGTTTTTCCCCAGCTTATACCCCAATCAGCAATATTCGAAAGTTATGTTTTCTATATATTTTTGTCCCCTTGGTTTTGTCAGGCTTCTAAACTCTAACCATTCCAGTAGGTATAAAAATGGTATTATGCTGTGCTTTTAATTTACATTTCCCTTATGAGTAGTGATGTTAAGCATCATTTCATATACTTATGGGCCATTTGGCCATTCTGTTTTATGAAACAACCTTTCTAGTTATTTGATTTTTCCCTTTTCAATTTGTAAAAATTATTTTATATCCATATGAGTCCTTCATTGGGCATTTTTATTTGAGTATCATCCCCTGTGTTGTGGGTTGCCTTTCTACTCTTTTAGTGTTTTGTTTTGTTTTTCTAATAAATAGAAGTCCTTGATTTTAATTTGGTCCATTTTCTCAATTTTCCTTTTATGGTTAAATATTTCATATGTTAAAAAAAATCTTTGCCTATTCCAAGGATACTAAAATGTCCTTCTAAAACCTTTATTAATTTTTTTTTCATATTTTGATCTGCAATCTATCTGGAATTTGTGTGTGTGTGTGTGTGTGTGTGTGTGTGTGTGTATCATGTCAGTTAAGGATTGGGAAACACTTTCCATTTGAATAGGCAATCAACATAGCATTATATTTTGAAAAGATCATTCTTTTGAAAAGATGAGTGTAGTGGGGACTACACCATGGTGTCTCCTTTGCCTTTGTGATGTTAATTTTATGTGTCAAATTGGAAGGTGCCTTTGGATGACTTTAACATTTAAATTGGTAAACTCTGAGTGAGCAGATTGTCCTCCATATGGTGAGTGGGCCTCATCGAATCAGTTGAAAGCCTGAATAAAACAAAAAGAGAAGCTTCCTGAGCAAAAGGGAGTTCTCCAGTACACTGCCTTTAGACTTTGTCTGCATCATTGGCTCTCCAGGATCTTGAGTCTGTTGGCTCACATTGCAGATTTGGGCTTGTCAGGCTTCATAGTTGCATGAAACAATTCCTTATAGTAAATCTTTCTTTCTATATATACATATCCTATTGGTCCTACTTCTCTGGAAAGCTCTGATTAATACAGTCATACGTAAGTTAAACAGGCATATGTGATTTTTTTAAGGTTTCTATTCCATTTCATTTGTCTATTTCTTCAACGCAATATCTGTTTTTATAGCTATTCTCTATAAGACAGTTAATTTAAATCAAACAACTTCATCAAAACCAAAATCAGAAGCCTCTGACCAAATATTTTGATGTAACAATATTGAGAGGAATGAAGGGGCTAAACAGGGAAAAAAAATTTTGTTTAATTTTACCAAATCCTTGTCATTCATAATAGGAATTAAATAAATAAGATTTGAGACTAATATATCAAGGGACACCCTGGTAAGTTGATTATTTAGAAATTTGGAGTAATATGTCAGAAACTTTTTTTTTTAAAAAAAGGAACAAATTGGAAAATTCTACTTTTGGCATGACAGCAAGAGGAACTCCATGGACCCAATCCTCTGAAACCGGTACAAAGTATCAAAGGACAACCACTTAAACTCTTTGTATATGGTTGGGTCATAGAAACCCACACATTACTCAACAAATGAACTCAGTAAGAGCAGGGGGAGTCTGTGTTGAATCAGGCCCCATTCCCTCCTTCCCCTCTCCCAGCTCAACAAGATGGAAACTCCACTGCAGACTGTCACAGCTAAGAACACAGGGTTCCCTTGCCCCTACTCCCAGTTGGAAGGCTATCTTCTTAGGAAAAACAGGATATCAGCATTTCTTATCCTGCCCCCAGTTATTTGCCACTGAAAGTAAGTTCTGGGTGAGTATGGCTAAGAGGTGAGGCTTCCTTCTTTTACACAGAAATCTTTGGTGGGGTGGAGGTTCTAACTATGGCACGACACTGTTGAGAATACTGGGACAGTATCACCGTGTCCTAGCGTGGAAGGTGATGATTTTACACTGGAAAGGCAAGGTGAGAAGACATGAAGCTACTACACCCCATCCCCTTCACCATCTGCACTGAGGGCTTAGTTCCTTATGTAGAAATATTATTCAAAGGGTTCATGGGTGGCTCAGGCAGTTAAGTGGCTGCCTTTGGCTCAGATCATGATCCCAGGGTCTGAGATCAAGCCCCACATCAGGCTCCCTGCTCAGCGGGGAGCACTCATTGTTGCCATCCTCAACTCCAGAGGCCTGGCTTGGAGTTTTTAATCCTGAGGGGAAAGCAGGCCATAAAGCATAAAACTCCTAATTTCTTCCCAGGGTAACTGACTTATTTGTAACAGTGATGGAAAAGTTTAAGCCTATAGGTGCTCTCAAAAACAAAGGAGATTTTGTGAAAGACAATTGGGAGAAAACTGGTGGAATCACTGGGCATATCAGCTAAACTGTAGGCTAGTTGGTTCAACTTTGAGACCTGGGGAGGGAGGCAGTTGGAAGAAGTCTTCCTGGAGGCAGAACAAATCTCAAAACACCGACCTAGGCATTTTTGCTTCAGAACTCCAACTTGATTGATTATTCTGCAAAGCAATGTATGACCTGATGCATTGGTGAAAACAATAAATTGATCAGGTGATAATTAGTGGAGCTTACCTAACAGCTCTATGGTCAAAGAAACAGTCAAAGGGAGCCCTGCCAAAATGACAGTCTCCCCATGTCATTTACTTACTCAAAGCTGTGTCCTACTGAGGAACAACATCAGAAATGAAATGTTGCAGGTGTCAGAGGATCTAGGGGATAATAGTCTGAAATGTGCAATCAAATAAAAATAACAGGCCCTAAGAAAGATAGTACCCAGATTTGCTTCAAGATATTATCTAAAGTGTCCTGTTTCCAACAAAAAATTATGAAACATGCAAAATGAAACGAAACAAATCAAACCAAAAACAAAGAACAAGCCCTGGAAAGTATGACCCATACACCAGAGACAAAGCAGACAACAGAAACTGCCCCTGAGAGTGGCCAGAAGTCATTGATAACAGGAAAACTTCAAAGTATCCATTGTAAATTCGTTCCATGAAATTTCAACCATGATTAACAAAGCAAAAGAAGATATAATGACAAAACTGAATGAAATAGACAATATAATAAAGAAATAGAAATAATTTTTTAAAGCGCCAAATGGAAATGCTGAAGTTGGATAGAACAATAATTGAACGTAAAATTCACTAGAGGAATTCCAAAGTAGATTTGAGACTGGTAGAACACAGAATTAATAAACTTGAAGAGAGATTACCAGATATGCAATCCACAGAATACAAGGACAGACGAATGACGAAAAATGAACAGAGATTCTTAGAGAAATGTGGGACACCATGAAATGCACCAACATGCAGGTGATAGGAGAACCAGAATGAAAGGGGAAAAAGCAAAAGAAATTTAGAAGAAATAAAGCTGAAAACTCAAAATTTATTTAAAAAGATTAAGTTACACATTCAGAAAACTCAACAAACTTGAAGTAGGATAAGTAAAAAGCTACCAATACCCAGAATTATCATAGGAAAAGACTGAAAACTGAAGACAAGTAGAAAATCTTCAAAGTATCAAGAGAGTAATACCTAGTCACTTACAAGGGAACCTTTGTGGGATCTGAAACTGACTTTTATCAAAAACTATGGCGGCCAGAGGCAGTGCAATAATATATTCAAAGTATTCAAATAAAAAGCTGTCAACCATTAACCCTAAATTCAGCAAAACTACTTTCAAAAATGAAAATGAAATAGAGACTTTCCCAGTTAAATAAAAAACTGAAGGAATTTGTTTTTAGCACAGCCATAATAATAATAAAATTCTTTAAGCTGAAAGCAAATGACCACATATGTTAATTTGAATCCACATTGGGAAAAAAAAAAAAAGAGCACAGGAAAGGTAATTATGTAATTATATAATATGAGCCAAAGATCTGATAGACAATTTTCCAAGGAAGATATACAAAATGGCCAATAAACACATGAAAAGATGCCCCAAATTACCAATAATTAGGGAAATGAAAATCACAACTACATTAAGATATCACTTCATTTCCATTAACATAGCTACTATCAATAAAACAAAGGAACAACAACAAAAAACAACACACACGTATTGGTGGAATGTGGGGAAATTGAAACCCTTGAGCACTGTTGGTGGGAACGCAAATAGTACAGCTGCTGTGGAAAACACTAGATTAGGTTTGGTTATGACTGGAGGGTGATGGGGTTTGTTGTCTGATGTTACAAAAATGTTCTAGAATTGATGGTGATGATGGTTGCACATAGCTGTGAATATAATAAACTCTATCGAATTGTGTATTTTAAATGGGCTTATTGAAAGGTATGTGAATTATAGCTCAAAAATGTTTTTAAAAAAGAGAAAAATATAACAAAAATGGTTGCCTCTAAAGAGCAGATGTCAGAACTGGGAATGTAGGGAACTGCTACTTGTTTTGTTTATAATCCTTTAGTACTGTTTGATCTTACTCATTACGAGCCCGCGTTTTGCTAAAAATGAAAATACATTAAAATAGCATGTAATAAAAACTCTTGGCTTAGTAATGATTAAGTTGAAATAAGTAAAGACAAAAAATATATGCAGGAAGAATTGTCACATTTATGCAATCTTTTATCTACTTCTGTAGCCAGATATATTTTGGAATGCAAAAGACTTTTTTTTTGTATTTTAAAGAGGCAATATGGCACATATATGATTCATTATGTAATAATCCCAGCACGACTAAAGATAATGCTACATAATCAAATACATTAATATTTCTGCAGCCAAATACATGAATATTTACACTAAATGCCATAGAGTCTAAAAAGTAGCTTTATGATAATTTAGGTTCAACTTTTGCCACCAAATGAATGAAGGCCAGATTTTCTGTCAAATTATTTAGGGGGGAAAAAAACAATATTTTTCACTTACTTTTTTTTTTTTTTTTGGATTCGAAATCACAGATGAGGTTTGCAGTTCTATAAGCCAACATGATTAAACTATATTCCATACCACCTCATTTTAACTTGTGACAAATGTAGATTTTTTCATCAATTAGTGATTCTAGAATGTTTTAACTACTTTTATTGCTTTTAACTACTTTTATTTAACTACTTTTTTTTATGGACTTTGTTACAACTGAAGAAGACGTCCTGATAATTTTCAGACAAAATGGGTCAAGGAATTCATTTAATTTGGCGTTACATAAATTAAGATTACTGTCTTATGTGGGCTTCTTATATTAACGTGCAGCTGGCAGGAATAGATGTCATATTCAAATTGTAGTTTGTCAATATTCAAATACATTGCCTCTTTTATATGGTTCTGAGGTAGTTTTTAAAAATTTCCTCTTAAAACTCTCTATCTTCTCTCCTCCTTGAATTAAAGTGCCCCCACACTAAACCCTTTGGATTTGCTTTTGACCTTTTCTTTTCCCCCAATTCTCTACTACCCCCGTTCCATGTCCATTTGTCTCCAGTTAGCTGCCAAAATGCTTCTTCCAGACTCTTCTTAAGTCATCTCTTTAAACTCTCCAAACTGAGGAAGATTTCCTTTCTCATGCCTTTTTTTATTGAGCTTATCCAAGCTTCCTCACTGAGGAACTAAAATTTGTTTGGGCCTATGGAAGATTTTGAACAACATCTGAGGAGCTGAAGTAAGACCAAAAAACATTTCAAAAATGAGATTGGCACCACGTAGAAAGTCAAGGATTATTCAATTTACAGATGCTAGTCATGTGAATAAAGCTGTATGAACAAGGAACCTCAAATTCTTAGCCAAGATCCCCATGCTACTTGGCTGCTTTTTTTCTTTAGATTCCTGAACCATCTAGAAAGGAGACTTCCTAAAGTATCCTCCAAGGCAAAGCCACTCACCCGAGGATGTGAACTCTGACATGAAATGCTAACAAAAGTAGTATTAGTTTTCCCACGATTGTAAAACTTCAGTTACATTTGGAAAAAAGGAAACATTCTTTGTGAGTGGTGTTAGTCCCTGACTTTGTCCAGGAGTCTCATAGACTCCAGTGACTGGCTCTGTCCCAAATGTAGGAAAGGGATGGAATTGATCTGAATTCCCAAATATATTTGGAGATCCAAACAGAAAATGAAGCAATATCATAAGATTTCCTTTGTAATGTTCTATCTACAAAAAGGAGTATTTATTTATTTTTTTAAAAAAGGTCAATTTTGTGCACAGCAAAGCCTAAGGAACTCCAAGATTCTGAAAGAGGTGCTTCCCATTTTGTTCATGACATTGTGATTGAAGGAACAGGGGCTTAGAAGGGCTTTTCCTAGAGCCTGCTTATTTTTCAGTCAAACTGTGGCTTGAATTAGCCTCCGTAGTTTCATTGTGTTAAGAAAACACAATTAATTAAAAGGTGCTCATTCGAGGAAACAGAGCATAAATGCCAGTGATTATGAGTTATAATATAGCAATCTCATCAGGTAATTAAATAGGATTAGTTGTTTTCCATGTCCCATAAACTGTGTTTGTCTCTTGTAATTTACCTTCTCCCTTTCAGAAAGTTTACTGTATTTTTTTATTCTTTCAATTTTTTCTTACTATCACCTATCTTCAGATTCTTTCCAAATTTTTAGAAGCTCTTACTAATTATATGTTAGAGAATCACTACTTAAATGCTGCTTTTCATAAATCTGAAATAAAAGATGACCCCTAGGAGTTGTTCTGCCAGGTATCATAGAACAGAGAGACTTTTTGGCTATTTATACTAAAAAAATAGCTTTGTTTCTTATGAGATACCATACACAATAAACAATGCAGATTGATAAAAGAAAAACATTTAAAAATTAGACTAAAATATAAAAATATATATTTAAAATGATTCATAAACAAATGTTTAAAGAAACCATTAAAAATCGTTATAATTAAATAACATTATAGATATACTTGTCTGCAGGAAAATTAAAAATCTTTATTAAAAAGAGAACCAAGAAATAAGTTACAGACTGGAAAAGTTATTAACAAAACATGTTACTGATAAAAAATTAGTATCTCATATGAATAAATAATTTCTAAAAATCAGTAAGAAAAATACACACCAAAAAAATCAGGCAAAAATATGAGCAGAATTTTCTTAGAAAGAGAAATAAGAATGAGCAATACACATATGAACAGGCGCTCGACCTTATTGGTAATTAGGAAAATGCAACATAAGACCAAATGAGATATCATTTTATAACCATCAGATGCACAAATATTAATGTCAGGATAAATCAAGTTCCTTGAACAGTTCCTAGAACATAGTGAAATTCAATTAGTAATCATAGGGAGAATGAGTAAATAAGTAGAACTCATATAATTTCTGTGAGAGTAAAATAGCTATGACATTTAGGGAAACAATTTGGTATTATCTAGTAAAGTTGACTGTCATATGCCTATGACCGTAAGCCCTGGGAATTCCCTGTGTGTGTTTGTGGGACCCTGAATAAGTGCGTCAGATACCTGTGTAAAAATACTATTGACATTGTTCGTGATACCATTACAAATAAACAAACTGGACAAAATTCAAATGCTCATTAATAGGGCATTGTATAAATAATAATATGATTGTGAATTGATTAGAATATAATCACCACAATAAATGTTATGCAACAATCAAAATAAATGTACTATAACTACACAAATATGAATGTATCTTTGGAAATAACACTGAATGAATAATGCAATTTGTGGAAGTCTACATATTGACTGATTTTATTATGATAAAACTCAAAATCATGCAAAACAGGCTAAGTGTCATATAGTATATTGTAGTAGTCTACAGTAATATAAACATACTTAGAAAGAAAACCTATTTGGGGAAGGCACCGAATGATAAACCAGAAGAAAATGCTGGTTTCTAGAGTAGGGAAGGGCTGTGACGAGATGCGAGGGAACATATAAATAGATAATTTCTCAGTAATAGGTAAGTTCTTAGGTTAGATATCCAAACATGGGTATTCACTATATCATTATGTCTCATAGTTGCATTTGATGCATATATTCTTTAATATGAATAACTTATAATGAAATTATTTAACACATGGAAAGCTTATAGAACCGATGTGTTATTCTCATATGCTAAAAGAATTTAATTACTTACATTTTGTCCACTTTTTTCCTAAAGTAATGAATCTACAATGAAAGTGTATTGGTATTTATATGTAATTATGTATGTATACACATTCAGAATGTATAAATATGTTTAATTTATACAATTTCATGTGTTTGGCTTTGTTTAATCACCAATGTTTATTGGCAATGATTAATATTCATATGATTGGAAAATGCTTCAGAATACATCTACATTGATCTGTGACAGCTGGACATAGGAAAATATAATAGTAATTGACATTTTTAAAAATAAGTCCTAAGTTAATCAGCTTAAGTACTTTTTTAAGAAAGTAGAATCAAATGAGCTAAAAATTTTCATTGAAATTTTATAGTTTTATTTATTTATTTATTTGGCAGAGGGAGAGATAGCACAAGTAGACATAGCGGCAGACAGAGGGGGAGGGAAAAGCAGGCTCCCAGTGAGCCCCATGCGGGGCTCAGTCCCAGGACTTTGAGATCATGACCTGAGCTGAATGCAGACACTTAGCCAACTGAGTCACCCAGGAACCCCAGAAATTTTATAGATTTTATAAAATACATTCCAATATCATTTATTTTTTCAACAAATGTGAAAAAATGGAAAGGGAAAAATGACACTAGAAAAACAGTGGTGTGCATAAAACATTGAATGTAGGTTCATTTCATATAACCAAACTTAGCCCACATGTGTAGTAATTTTATTTTGACATTTTGCCCAATTAACTTCAATAATATTTGAAGAAATACGGCTTCAAGAGATTTACAGATGTGATGCTTGGCAGTTAGTAAAGATTGTTAATTTTCAGATGAACACATTTTATGTTTCCTGAAGGACCCAAAATGTGTTCTTTCCATTTGAGCCATGAATACTTTTTAATTGCAGAAGACATACAAAATATAACCGAATGTCTCAGCACTTGCATCAGTAACATTTTCTTTTAATGCTGCATTTAGATATTGCTGTATCAGGAAATTTCTCTCTAATATTAATTCACAATAATATTAAATTATTATTTTCCGTGTTGTCACCTTGAGAAACTAAAACATGCAAAAAGCAGGATAACCCCTGATCATTTTTCATGTTGATGCTATTTCTTATTTTTAACAGTTTCCACAATTTCAACATTCATGATAATGAATGTTCTAGTAGGTAAACATAGAAAAAATTAGATTGAATAACATGATTATAATAACTAGAACAATAAGTATAAATCATATCCACTTAGAACATTATTTTTTTAAAGGGATAATGATATTGCTTTGCTAGGGTGTTTTGGAAATTTATGAAGGAGAAAATTGGGAGAGGCTGTTTAGTGAGGTAGAGAGCCAAAAAACACCCCCCCAATGGAAGACCTTGACATATTATTCCTTGTTCTGTATGACTTCTAAATGTGCCATTGGACAACTCTTGTATGCATAAAAACATGTTTGTAGCACTTTTAGTCACCAATTAAGCCTAGTTTGCCTATAAACAAAACATATTTAAAAACACATTTTTAAGGGAGAAGTACAACTACCATGCAAATCAAAGATTGTACTTGGTGTAACACAGCACATTATCAAGAATTCTCCACTTTTCATGCCCTAACAGCAATGCTGCTGATGGTATTTACACTACCAAAACAACTTGTACCGATATGCAATTGCAGTCATTGTATTCATACATATAAATGCAAACACCCAACTACTTAAATATATTTTCTACTGCAGTAAATACCTGAGCATTTACATATTGATATGTGTCTTCTTTATATCACAGTCAACATTACATTGATTATTGGGGGGAGACGATATTGATGTGGTTGGCTGTATTATCTACACATTTTGTTTCATGATGCAAAGGAGAACACTGGGAATAATAAGGTTGAGAACCATTGCCTTAAAGGCTATATTAGATGATGATGATCAATGGGAATATTACTTGATTTCTTCAATGCCTACTGTGTTCTAGTCTCCTGAGAGATTTTAGGAAACTGAAGAGCCTGTCTGAAGAGTCTGCAAACTTCTACAGACCCAATCCTATGTTGAGTCAATTTTATAAATTCAGTATCTTAAGAAACACTTGTAGAGTACAGTTTATATGACATTGCCATTTTAAATCCATTCTATAGTTATATACTAAACACAGAGATTACGAATAAAGAATACAATTGTATTCTTTAGAATATTGTTTTTAGAAATTTAGAATTTTTAGAATTTTCTAGAATTTAGAATTGTTTTTAGAAATTTAGAATCTTTAGAATATTCTAAAGAAAACAACTGTTGTATTCTTTATTCAGTCAAAAACTGGAGCCTAAGGCAGACTTGTTTGTTACTAAAAAGAAAATGTCAGATTCTGATGAAAGCTACCTACCTTGGCATGGATAAAGTGCTGAGGAGCACGGAGATGACTGCATTTAGTTTATAACAGAGGTGGCCCTAGTTCTGGCTCTTGCTGCATTAATAGAAACACAGAGAGTTGATATGGGGATGCACCATCAAGATGGCAGGAATAATTGAGCCTCAATGAAAGTATGTTCAGTAAAGTGCCAGCAGCCTGGGGGCCCCTGGGTGGCTCAGTCAGTTAAGCCTCTGACTCTTGTTTCAGCTCAGTTCATGATCACAGGTCTCATGATCTTGGGTTGTGAGATTGAGACCCGCGTGGATCTCGATGCTGAGCTAGGACTCTGCTCAAGTTTCTCTCTCTCCCTCTGCTTCTTCCCCTCCACCCTCTCTTTCTTTCTCAAAAAAAAGAAAAAGAAAAAAAAAGGAAAAATAAGTAAGGAAGCAGTCTGGTGTTGATTAAGCTTATAGTGATTAAGCTCCATCAAGTGGAGAGGATGGCAGTAGTATAATGAAAAATAAGCTGAGAAGAAATAAGCTGAGAAGAAGTCAGAGCTAAAAAGCAAGGCATCAACTCTTTAGAGGTGATTCCTAATCTTGTTGTGAAGAACAAGCCATAACATAGAAACATTAGTTTTGCTCTGTCTCATTGTTGAAAATTAATATCACTACTATATGTAACAAACCCAAGTAATCACTGGCTTTCTTCTTTTCTAGGCCCCCAAATCTCTGTGGCCGTACTTTAATCACTGCTGTTAAAAAATTTGCTGTAATTTATTTACATAAATTATTTTAAATGTGTACTTCTTGAAGATAAGTTATAGTATGAATTATTTCACAAAATCTAACACATATCAGGCTGATACTTAGTATATACTTGAATAAATAAATAGTGAAATAAATGTATTATTATTATTATTGGGAATATTAAACATTATAACATCCAGAATTTGGGACTTTTTATTTGTTTTTCTCAGCCAGTGTATTAAATTTGAACCATCGTATCATTTGTCTCTATTGTTTAAGGAGTATGTATTGTTGTTATCCATTTCCACAAACTCAACAGTGTTTGGTAGATGTTTTTAAATTACAGTTTGTTTTTATATACTAGCTGAGTCCATTAAGTCATGAAACTTCGAACATTTAGAACTTTATTCTTTACCAATAATTATATTGGTAATATATATATATATGTGTATATATATATATATACACATATATATATATATCTTAGAGAGAGAGAGAGAACAGAGAGAGGCACTTGAGTATACATATGACAAACTTTCGATAGTGCTAATATACTGTAATTCTGGCGAGGTGAATTGCTACGAATAAAAATTAATTTACTTGAACATTCATTTTTGCGTTCACTTACTATGTAGTTACTCCTTCCAGCTCTTATTTTCATTATTATGTCTCATTAAAACAACTGTAGCAAACATTTTGTAATATTTGCAAAGTAAATTTAGCTATTTAAAGAACAACCTGGGGCACCTGGGTGGCTCAGTTGGTTAGGCATCCCACTCTTGATTTTGGCTCATGTCAGGATCTCAGGGTCCTGAGATCCAGCCCTGCATCAGGCTCTGCACTGGGTGTGGAGCCTGCTTAGGATTCTCTCTCTCCCTCTCCTTCTGCCCCTCCTCTCTCTTTTTCTCTCTCCCCCTCTACAGAAATAAAGAAATAGAAAGAAGGAAAGAAGGAAGGAAGGAAAGTAGGAAGGAAGGAAAGAAAGACTTGACAATATCTATGCAAATTTTAGATATTCATAACTTTTGACTCAGTATTTTCACTTCTAGGAATTCATTCAACAGATACACTCACACATTGTTGATAGATGGATGAACGGATAAATAAATACATAGATAGATAAAGGTAGGTAGAGACATTAATGTGGTATGGTTCATAAGTATGAAAAATACTGTGACCTAAATATCCTTTTATTTTAGATTGGTTGAATGAATTTTTGTATATGTAAATATTATAATAATATCTGTCTATTTAATTGATCTCTATAACTCAATGTGGAAAAATATCCCTATTATTTAGTTAAAGAATTACTTAAGTTGAAAACAGAATGCAGAATATCACCTATTTAAAAAAGGAAAAAAGAAAGAAAAGGGAAAAAAGAATCTGGAAGATATATGTCAATATATGTTTGCTATAATTTCTTCTAGGGAATAAAATTTGGTGATTCGGGAGAATAGGAATAGGGAAAAACATGAATATCCCTTATTATGGTTTGGTTCCTTATTATAAATATATATTAGTTTTATCATTAAAAAGTCAGAGGTTAAGACAGTAAACAGGTAAGAATTTGCCAAGCCTTTCCTAAATTATTGCGTACTTCGCACAAAACATAAAAATATATCTTTAAGAATCTACATTCTGTTACTCAAGTTGTCAAAAGTGAAGAATACTTGTAATTTCAAGTGACACAACATGGATAAGAGACAGATGAAGTTAATGTCATATTTGAGTTTAGACAATGATTTCAAACTATCCTCCACTGGTCTGTTAAAAATAAAATAAAAGTACTAGGAATGAACAATGAAACTGACTGATTTGAAAGCATCCTCATTTCTTTTTCTCTGGCTAGTCCGTGATGGAGATGCCTAATGACTGGTGAAATACCCAGAAGGCAGGCTGCAGAGAATGGACCAAAGAGTAAAGACTATGAGCCATTAGCACACTGGACAGTTGAGAGTTGATGATTCTTTGAATACGGGAAATGCAAGATAAATGCTAAAAATTCATATGTCACTGTTTGTCCCCGCTGATCAGTTTTGCTGCAGCCGAGTCACAGTGGCCTATTAGATTTATATCATTCTAAGCTATGGGATTCAGAAACTTGACCAAATTTTACATCTATATCCTACGTCATTAAAATTAATCTGTCCTAGAAGCTTGTAATGGAAGTTTTCTTCTCTCTCTCTCTCTCTATGTAATCTTTTAAGAAATGCTGCAGAGTTTTTTCAGAGCTCTTAAGTAAACAGTATTGGGAAGAAAATGCTATTTGTAAACAGCTTAACAATTTTTTCATGCTAAGAAAAATCTGCTCCTTTTGTGAAAGAGATGCTCATGGCTTTGCCGAAACCTGCGTAAGCAACCTTTGTAGTATAAAAGACACCATGAAAACTTCTCCCAAACCATTTACCTGCAGGAGCCTAGCTGTTCTCTAGAGGTGCGGAGGGATCATAACACCCAAAGCTCCTTAGAGCTGCTTGCCCATTACTCAATTATTCCTTGGAGGGATGGTAACTGCATCATAGATTACAGCTTAACTCTATTTTCCACAACATGATAGTTTATAAAATTACAGTCTATGCTAGAGCATTTCTGTTTGATTTATGCCCAGCCCGAGGCATGAAATCTGCTTCCTTCCAGGAGGAAATTATGTTTCTTGAAAGGGGAGAGTAGATGACAACCATAAAATAACTCGGATCCCCTCCCCCTCTTCTCCTTACCTACATTCTTTATTTCTCACAAAGAAAGAGAATTAGGAGATTACTAATGTTTCTGGTTTGGGTAAATGGGAAAGGTTTAGTCTTTGATTTGTTGGATGCATATATTTCTAAACTTTTTACTGTAACCAGTGTTTGTCCAGAAATTGGTTTAATTTAAGGCTAGAGGGGAAAATTAATAAATTCCAACTTTGTTATTTAGCCCATGTTATGCCATTGCCTTTCTGATGAAATACTTAATCATTTTTTGATGTGTGCAACTTAGTGAATAACGATGTTGAAAACTGACCTTGGTGGGTCACAGGTTAATTCAATTTCCACTTACTCATGTGTAAGAAATATTCCCATTGAAACGAAATGAGAAAAGGGATAAGGAAGAGCCATTTTAAAAACTACACCAACACAGGTTATGGGAACACAAGTGAAACATTTCCTTCAGCCATTCAAAGAAAAATTCTATATTTTGATACTAGAGCATTAGAAAAGTGACAATGAAAAATGGCATAAATTAGATAAGACCTGAGAGTACAGGTTACCTTATTTTTAACAGTCAATTCAGTTTTGGCGTGATGATTTAATGAAATAGTGAGATGTTTTAAATATGCTGTTTGTTGTTAAAAGTCTAAATGTGGTGCAGTAAAACGCAGTGGATGGGAGAGAATGAGATCTTTTCCTGTTTCAAGCCAGCCAAAAGCACATACTTCTTTTCCTCCAGATCCTGTTCTAAATAAGCACTGGTAGTTGTTTTAAAGAGGAGTATAAGGTTTTTATGTGAGTTACATCAATACAGTGGTAGTTAACCCTCGCGTTTCTAAGAATCTATTATTCTTATTTTTGCATCTTATAGTTTGGGCTATGAAGACTAGAGGGGTGGCAACAGATGCAAGTAATAAGGCAAGAGGCTTGCATTTGAATAAATGGTTTGAGAACTTGATGGTGGTCATGATGGTTCTTTCCATGAACACTATCCTGTCGGAGAGCCCAGGCTATGTAGCCATGCCAGTAACATGGGAACTCCTGATTGGATATTATTGCCAGAAAGGCAAAACAAATCTAACCAGTACAGTCCAAAAAGTCAGTAAGGCTTCTGAAAGTTTTTCCTACCCATTGCAACAAACAAAATCTAATCAAACTTTCAAGTGAATTGGACGGACATTTTTGTATCTTGTAAGCTAAGCTTCTAGTAAATACGGGGCAAACATCCTGATTGGAAAGGAAATTGCTAAATTAAATGGGAATTGCATTGAAACACACCACTGAGAATTGGACCTTGTGTGGTCCCAAGGAAGGATTCTGGGCTTGTATTGTAAGAAGCAGGAAATATATTGCAGATTTGGAATTATTATAAAATACATGAAATCTGCAATGAATATTGTGAAGACATTATTTCAATGCACCTTTAATTTTTGAAGTAAGTCAGATTCTAATCTTTCTTCTTCTCCTTCTCCTACTCCTTCTCTTTTTCCTTCTTCTTCTTCTTCTTCTTCTTCAAAAAAAAAGATCACATTAAGCCAGGAGAAACTTGGAAGACCTGTATTGTTTCCTCAAGAAAATGTATCTCAGGTTTATTATTTTATAGTTTTATATTAGAAATCATACCATCCATTCCATCCTAGAAAGCTCGATGGGTGAATTTGAAGTGCCATTAGAATCTTATCTTCAGTACTAGGATTTATTTTAAGTTGGAATTTAACATTTCGTATTTCCTTCTAAAGAAAATGACTCACATCTATGAGAAAAGGAGAAATTGCAGAAGTTTAAAAAAAATACATGGTGTTACTTTTTTAAAAAAATAACATTTAAAAGACAAATATTGATAACATAATTACATATAATTGCTATCACTCCTCCATGGTTTCCTCATTTTCGGCGGAAAAGAAAATATAAACATTTTATTTCTCATTTTGCATACTTTTAAAATTAGCCTCTAGCAAGGCACATAAAGGATCGCTATTTCCATTTGGCATATCTTATATATTAATGCACATTGAGAGATGACTTTGTTAACCTATGCTGGGATTATATTTTGGCACAGGGCAGTGACATGTTTCAGTCAGTTTTATTTCAATCATTCTAGGGTAAATAGAACAAAAATATGAGCAAGCAAAGTAGTTTTATGACAATAACCAATAGCCAAACTAACCTGATCTAAAAATCCAATTTAAAATTCTGGAAGCATACTTACAAAATATGCAAACAGCCAGAGGAATTATTGAAATAATCTTTCACTTGGAGACATGCCATATTCCAAGCAGATGGGCGATACAACTAGAAGTAGAGATATTGAATAAAGTTGTCAAAGAGGCTAAATATTTTCATCAATATGGCACTTTATTAGTCATTCAGCCTTTACAAAACAAATATCGGATCATCACTAGGGCCCAGGTTTACCTGTTGTGATGCTGCATCAATCCTTTCCTTCCAATCATTCCAGTCAAGCCATACATTTAAATGAACTTGGTAGAAACAGTGGGACTCCTACACCTGGTTTCACAAATCTATTCCTCCTCAACGGGACTTGTGAATTATGTGGAAATGTTTTACTATTATAAAACCAGGTGGTTCAATTAAATGTATAAATTGATGCAAACCAGAGGGGTTTTTTGCTGATGCTATGCTTTTTAAAGCAAAGTTGGAGTTACAATCTTATAAACCAATAAAATCTGGGCACAGAGCTGCTAATGTATTTCAATGTGACTTCAGTAAAGACAGAAGGTTTTTTTTTGAAAATATACCATGGCTGGTAGTATTTTTCCCCAAGAAAAGAAAAGAGACACACTAGAGAAAGTTATCTCAGCAATTTAAAAACAATCACATATTTAGGTTTAGCTAATTTTTCATAAAATAGTCGAAGTTACTGAAGTTGAGAAAAAAAGATTTTGTTTTGTGTCTGCTATAGTTGTTGAAAAGATCAATGCTGGATGGGCTAATGGGCACTATTTGATGTTTCAAGTAGTGAAATGATGTTTCATACAATTGGTACTTTCTAAAAACAAATATCTTAATAGCGATCATTTTTTAAATTTTTACATATTGTAATTTTAAATATGGCTCTTTTTAGTGAAAAAGCTAACTCAAAATAAATTTTATTAAAGAATGACAAAGTATCTTTAAATATTTTTAAGCTGGAGGAAATGTTCTAATAAAATATTTACAAACCAAGTTAATTTCTGCACTAAACATAGAATATTGCACATGCTTAGAAACTAGTGATTGACAGAGATATGGGAAGAGAGACAACTCCCTCTTCTATAAAAATGTACAAGAATGTACTTTCAAAAAGTACTTAAAAACAGATATTTTGATGGCCTCAGGTGGCCATTACCTAATAGACCCCATGAAGAGAATGAAATCCACAGAAATGCCATCATTGTACTTGTAATTGACAAGAGTTCTGCAAGAAGGAAGAGCCAGAAAGGAACTTTTCCTCTAACAGGACTGGAGTATACTCCTGACAGCAACTTCTTGCATAAAGCATAAGAGATATGCCTAAATATGAATGTGAATGTTGATTTAAGGGGCAGCACCTGTCTTTTTTACTACCACCATCCCTCCCCCAAGATATTCTAATCTGGAGCTAGATGCCCGCAAGTGTGTGCACGATCTCTGCAAGATTGTGATAAAGGAAAAAGAATGGACTGAGGAAAGTAAAGAGGGACCTCAAGCAGAATTATATACATATAAGAAATTATAAAATCATAAAAACAAAATTATCTAACGAAGTCAGGTTACTATAGCAATGTATTCAACA
Source organism: Ursus americanus (assembly GCF_024610735.1). Lineage (NCBI taxonomy): Eukaryota > Metazoa > Chordata > Mammalia > Carnivora > Ursidae > Ursus > Ursus americanus. The sequence continues at coordinate 31,193,355 of NC_142137.1, forward strand.
CTAGGCTGCTTATAAACTGTTATCTCATGAGCAAGTATCTACTGCGATAAACCTGTGACCTATAAACTGTGGAAGAAGGCGCAGCTTAAATGTTCTGTACATTTGATAAGCAAACTCTGGTAAACAACTTATATGTAGGTAATATGTCTTTATATCACAGAATATACGCAGCAGTAAAACTGCTTCTTCAACTGAAAACAAAATTCGGAACAACGTAACACCGTGTTAGTTATAGAGATTATTTCTTATCTGAAAAACAAGACCACACTATCTGAAAGCTCTTTAGACATCAATACCATAACATCTTCTTTGATGATGTCATTAAGGATGTTAATCACAATGAATATTCTTGTCCGGCCAATCCCAGCCGTCAGTGAACCATCATGGCCCCATGTCCATCATACTATCTTGGTTATGGTGGACAGCTTCCAAAGAGTCCAGCACACCACCGGGTCACTGGGCACTCTATCCAGCCAGGTCCAAAAGTGATATTGCCAGAAACTTTGTTTCCCTAGAGTAGAGTTTATTCAAACTTGAAGTTAAAGTTCACTTTATATATAATGATAAGCAGCACTGTCTTTGGCATTCTTAATGTGTGATGACATATTTTTTTGAGCACACCTGTCAGGACAATAACTGACACATCTACTCTTTCCCTCTTCACTTTCATTGTCATGACTCACCCACTTGCTTTCTTGCAATACCATCCTCCAGAAGTCCTTTGCCATATTTTTCAGGCAGCCTTGTGTGGCAGTATAATACTTTCTTGGGTTTGAATCATTGCACTTGGTTTAAAATTCAGGCATTGTAATATTTCTGTTTTTTATCTGATTGGAAATATTTCTTATCATCGTGTAGGATAATCCTGGCATGAGCAAAGGACAAGATATTTTCGTTTCTATTTTTGTTTTTATTTTCTTGCCTCAGACTTTCTTTTCAGCTGAAGAGAAATTTGGACTTACTGTATTTTAGCATCACCATTTTTTCCCTCAATTTCTTGTTTAACTCTCTCTGCTGTTCAGCTAATTGTCTAGTTTTCTAAGCTGGCATTCTATTCAGCATTATTGACACAGTTGTGTTAAGTCTCCTTGACTTGTAGTTCTTTTTTTTTTTTTAAGATTTTATTTATTTATGCGACAGAGAGAGAGACAGCCAGCGAGAGAGGGAACACAGCAGGGGAGTGGGAGAGGAAGAAGCAGGCTCCCAGCAGAGGAGCCTGATGTGGGACTCGATCCCGGAACGCCGGGATCATGCCCTGAGCCGAAGGCAGATGCTTAACGACTGCGCTACCCAGGCACCCCTTGACTTGTAGTTCTGAATCCAATATTTCTACTATAGGATCTTCCTGGTAATGCTCCTCAAAATCTGTCAAATAATTAAACCATTCATCTCCTTCAACAACATACTTCAGTTCCAACAGTGAATCATGACATGGGGCACTTGAACTTGTCATTATTGTTCTGCTCTTTCTTATCAGCAGTAAAGATGGAGAGAACAAACTCTAGGCCTGCTCTTCTCTCTCACTCTTTTGCACATGGAAGCTGCCAAGCTTTGCTTTTTCTGCCCTCTTTTCAGAGCATTGCCCATGTAACTACCTCTCAGAGGTAGGATCTGCAAAATTCAACTGAGATTACAATTTAATAGCATCTCCATTATTTTCTGTTAATTGCTCATAATGTTCCATGTAATACTGTAATACAGCCAATGTCACAGATTTCTCTCCTCCATATAGGTCATTACAGTAAATCTTAATATGTATAACAGGTAAATTTCTTCCGATGGAAAGAGTTAACTTTTACTAGGCATTATCTATAAATTGCCATCAACCTCTCTTGCCAACAGTAGATTTTCTGTTTCTATAGCAGTGGTATTTGGGTGACACTATCTCTGTGATATCAGGTTCCTCCTACTCTCCTGTTCTGTGACAGTTCTGCTCTTTGCCCATGGACTACTGGTCCTATTCACAGCAGGCTGACCTAAGCGAGGGCCCCTCAGAGCCAGGCAAGAATGAGGCAGAGCCAAAGCCACACACATCCCACTCCAGGCCTGAGAATTCTGGAGCTGCTATAGCCATATCCGCAAGCCAGGTGTATTCTCACATTAGCTATTACTTTTAATTACATTAGTCTTGAAAATTAACCTATCATAGCAGCAATCTCATCTTTTTAATCACTTTTTTTCTGCAATATTTATCAGAGGCGCCTGGGTGACACAGTCAGTTGGGCTTCCAATTGGGTTTCTGCTCAGGTCTTTTTTTTTTTTTTTTTTTTTAAAGCAACAGAAATTTAATCTCTTACAGTTTTGGAAGAAGTCAGAAATCATTACATCAAAAACTAATGATGTACTCTATGGTGACTAACATAGCATAAAAAAAAAAATCAGTATCACTGAGCCAAAATCAAGGTGTCATCAATGCTGAGCTCCCTCTGGAAGCTCTAGGCAAGAATCTATTCCTTGCTTCTTCCAGCCCTTGGTAGCTACTGATATTCCTTGGCTGGTGGTTCTGCTCAGGTCTTGATCTCAAGGTCATGGGATCCAGCCAGGGTCGGTCTCCCTGCTCTATGCTCGGCTTGCGGCTACTTAGGACTGTCTTTCCCTCCACCCTGCCCCTCCTTCACACTCTCTTTCTCTCTCTCTCTAAAATAAATAAATAAATATTTTTTTAAAAATAAAAAATAAGTAAAATCTTTATCGATTCTGATAGAAGCCTCCATTAACATATGAATTAATTGCACAAAATAGTTCACGACTAATAGTGCCGAGTATTTCAGAGTCCATGTTCCATACATCTCCTCTTAGTATACAACTTTAAAAATCTATTCTGACTGAATTAATTCATTAAGAATCTATCATGCCTGCTATGTACCAGACATGTGTTAGCCACATGAGATAAAGCAGTGAACAAAATATCCAAAGTTACCATCCTCTTTGAACTTCCAATCCGCACGGTGTGGGGAGATAGAAAATAAGAAATCAGTAAGTAAAATTTAAACTCTATCAGTGTCAACAACTGTGAAGCATATGAGATTTTACTCTACTTGTAAGCTAATAAATTAGCCTGCCACAGTTTTATGGTTATAAACTGCTCAGAGGCCAAAGGACTTTATTACTCAAAACACTAGTAATATCTAAATATAACCATTTTCTTTGGCTAATTCTCTGAGCCCCATTTCCATGGGAAGAAGCAAAGGTAGGCGACACCTACACACACAAAGCATTGCGTTACCAGAAAGGAACCCTTAGCTTAGGGAATCTGAATCTTTTATAACGAGCAGCAAGCATGCCTGACTTCGCTCTGGAGAGAGATGTGACCTCTATCTTCCAAGATTGCTATGTGAGCATTTTTGAAAAGGTAGTAGAACAAAAACAGGAAGTTGTTCTGCTTACAAGATGTTCACACAATGGACAGATTTATGGAGAATTGTCATATAACTACCAGATGTCATATAACTACCAGAGGCAGAGGGAGAGAGAGAACCTCAAGCGGGCTCAGAGCCCGATGCAGGGCTCTATCCCAGAACCCTGAGATCAGGACCTGAGTCGAAGGCAGTCGCTTAACCAACTGAGCCCCCCAGGCACCACTACTTACACTTTTTCATTTTTTAACTGAAGTGTAGTTGATGATTACATGAAAGTCTCTAATCCATTTTGAGCTGATTTTTGTTAAATTGCATTTTGTAGCTAGAAAACTTACTTTTTTATGGTTGTAATTTGTAAAGAGAAATGGAGGTCACTTTTATTATTTCCCACACTAATTTTGGGACCAATGTAACCATTGCTATGGTTTTTCAAAAGCAAACACTGATATTAAAACTCTGAGGTTTAGGGGCTCCTGGGTGGCTCAGTTGGTTGAGCATCTGCCTTCAGCTCTGGTCATGATCCCAGGGTCCGGGGATCAAGTCCCACATCCGGCTACTTGCTCAGCAGGGAGCCTGCTTCTCCCTTTGCCTGCCGCTCCCCCTGCTTGTGCTCTCTCTCTCTCTGTCAAATAAATAAAATCTTTAAAAACAAAAAAACAAAACAAAACCAAAAAACAACAAAGTTTTAATGTGCTAACAAGGTTTAATATACTAACATTGGCATTGTACTTACCCAAGTTGGACTTAAATATGGGAATATCTCTAATGAGAAAAATGTAATTTAGAAATAGAGAATCAATGACAGAAACTAATAAAAATCATTTTAATCAAAAATTTTTCCAAGAACTTTAACCAGTACAATTTAAAACAAAAAATTCACTGAAAATAAATAGACTTTTTAATAAGTACATGTAAATAAATTTTGGGGATAAGAACAAATCTATAGTCAGTGAAAGATTCATAACTTAAAAGACTTTTTAAAACAGTAATAGAATAATTTAGAAATTTTATAATAATAGAAATAGAAATAATAATGGAATAATTTAAATAATAGAAATAATAGAAAATTTAAAAGTGACAAAAGATTTAACTTAGGAAACTATAATTAGAAAAATAATGTTAAATAGAGCAAATTAAGGCATAAAATAATTACCGATCATAAAAAACAGAACTGTTTCTTTGACGTTGTATTAAATTGCACACACACACACACACACACACACACACACACCCCAAATATCAATTTTGGTAATTAGACTAAAAAATCCCAAATAAAACATTAGCAATTGAAGTTTATAAATATTTTCAAAAACTAATGGCCATACTTGAGTAATGCTCATTCTACAGATACAAAAGTACCTCAGCATAAAAAAATCCAAATCCATATTTACCTACATTAATCATCAAAAAGGGGAACATCTATAAGATTAATTTAATAGTTGCTAAAACATAATTTGATCAAATTTAACAGTGCATTAAAAAAACAGTAATAAACCTGAATTTACTTATTTGGTGGAAAATGTTGGCCTCAATTGCTGTGAATTTACGCATTATCTTTGTGTTTCTCTCTTGGTTTGAATATTCATACTTTTGGTGCACAGATCTTAATGTGTTGATAATCGGATGCTACCCTGGGCCCCCACTGACATTTTATATGTACTGTATTAACTTTCTAAAATATGAATATTCTAAATCCGAATACACATCTTAACTAAGGGAGTTTTGATTAGGAGGTGTTGTCTTATATTAATGGTGAACGTGTGTGTGTGTGTGTGTGTGTGTGTGTGTGTGTGTGTGTTGCATCGTAATATACATTAAAAAGAACAAAGAAAAGCATTGAATTTTCAATCAACTAATATACATTTGTAAACATTATACAAGTCAGGATATAGATCAAGTCTAGTACTCAAGGATACCCTCTCATGGCTCTGCCCATTCACTACCACTGCCCAATGCTAACATAGGCTAGCATTGCCACTTGGGTAATTTATAACTGAGTAAATTCTGAAAGCATGCAATTACAAATCATGTAATATTTGGTAGTTGGCATACTTTGTTCAACATTATGTTTGTCAATTTTGTCATTGTTATTGTATGTAGCTATATTTCATTCATTCTCTTTGATGAACAGTATAGCATTATATGAATACAACATGTTTATTCATTCATTGTACTGCAAATGGACTTTTGCTTCAATTCTAGTTTGAGACTGGTGGATATAATTTTTATTTTTTCTTTTGTATCTATTTCTTGATTTTTCAAAATAAGCTAACAAGTTATTCTTCAGTAATAAATAAAAAAATGTCAGGTTATAATATTGACCTCATGGCAGATACTTTTGCGTAAAAAGAACATGATGTTGACCTTCCCCAAATATGTTTGATGCTCAATACCAGACCAAGGTCTTATCTATGATAAATGAAAATAAAAAACAAAACTCTATGGGACGCCTGGGTGGTTCAGTTGGTTAAGCATCTGCCTTCAGCTCAGGTCATGATCCCTGGATCCTGAGATCAGTCCCGGCATCAGGCTTCCAGCTCAGTGGGGACCTTGGTTCTCCCTCTGCCTGCTGCTCCCCCTGCTTGTGCTCTCTCTTTCTCTAATAAATAAAATCTTAAAAAAAAAATGACTCCAAACACAAAAAGAAGTGGATAAACATTTACTAGCCAAGGTTTCTAGGCTTCTTGTTTGGTTATACCTAAAGAAACTGGAATAAGGAAGGGGGAATTAAATTCACCTAACTATTCCACAATTGTTGATCAAAATAATACATAATATTAATATTTTACTTTTTTTATGTCAAGGTCAGTGCCACATGTATTTTATCTTATTTCATTCTATGACTTCCCCCTTTTTATCATTATAGATATAATCCTTTCCTGTGACAGTATTCATGACCTGTTGCCCTTAGTTCCCTATAACATGACAGTGGTCTTTGCTTCTAATACCTCTGAAAGAAACTGGGCATCTAAAATCCAGCTCCAATAGAGAAGGCAGAGAGATGAAGACACCAAATTGGACAAAGGAAAGGAGGATTTGCACCTTATTCCGTATTCCACATATGAACATGATCTTCTGTCAATAACTAGATAGACAGGTGATAGATGATAGATAGATAGATAGATAGATAGATAGATAGATAGATAGATGATAGATATAGATAATTAGATGATAGGTAGATGATGATAGATAGATAGATAGATGATAGATAGATAGATAGATAGATAGATAGATAGATAGATAGATAGATAATGGACTGAATTTTTTGTTCCTTCCAAAGTTTATGAATGTAAATTAGAATATTTGCGGTGGGAGCTCTTATCTGTGTATTTACAGCTGAACTAAAGACAAAGTTTAATCTCTCTTGGAAAATTTCTGATAGATAATTAAGAACAACAAAATAATAACTGTAAGGACAAGAGAAGGTCATAGAATAAAATATTCAATGGAATATGAATTTTTGTTCCATTTTTCCTAAAATGATTAAGAAATAGTCCCTTTTTCCAGCTTAATAAGCAGTGCTTTCCTTTAGTAGATATACATTCCAGCCATTTTATGCAACTGTTCTATTGATCAAGTAATTTGACTATATATGTATAAATGTACTGTTCTTGTGCTAGTTTCATGCCAAAACTGATAGAGCACATATAATTAATTCATTATTCTTGATCTCAGAGAAGCTACCATTTCAGGTAGTATAATGTTCTTGTAAACTTTAGAAGCATGTATTGCTAAGGACGGCAAAATCTTGAAAAATAGTTAAAACATAATTATTAAACTAAATAATGGTGCTATTTATTCAGGCCATAATTCAATTATAACTAAAATATCCCAGAAAAAAAAAGAAAAAGAAAACCTTCTGCCCTACAGATTTATACTTAATTAACTATGTATGTAAGGTTTAGCTTGAGACAAATAATAGTTAGTGAGCATGATCAAAGCAAATTATTGATAAAAATAGCCAATGCTGCAGTTTTTACTAATTCCATCATATGCCCAGGAGATCCATGTTTTTAAAGCTCATGGAAAGGACACTTTTCTCATAGGAAAATTTCAGTGTTCCTTTGTTTTCTTGTGAGTTAAACACATTTATTAATTTTAAACATTATTTTTTCCTTTGATAGATATTAGTAGGTATCGATGAAGTATAGATATGCAAATATTAGCAGGACATTTAAAGTCACAGAGAAGATATTTCAAATCTAAAATATGGAGAATATTGGAATAAGATTTTCACAGAACAAAAACAAGAATTTTACATCAACAGATATTCTTGCTGGGTTTTGTTTTGTTTTTCATTAAAAAATAGTCAACACCAGTTTAATAGGCTTGGCTTCTAGTACAGAAATAATATGACCCAAAGGATAATTTTGGTGGGTCAGAAGTCATAAGATTCTTGTAATGTTTGTCCTTTAAGACCCCCAAATTACATACTTATCTCGATTTCAGTTAGAATCTTTGTTAAGACAGGAATCTTCAAGGGGCGCCTGGGTGGCACAGTGGTTAAGCGTCTGCCTTCGGCTCAGGGCGTGATCCCGGCGTTATGGGATCGAGCCCCACATCAGGCTCCTCCGCTATGAGCCTGCTTCTTCCTCTCCCACTCCCCCTGCTTGTGTTCCCTCTCTCGCTGGCTGTCTCTATCTCTGTCAAATAAATAAATAAAATCTTAAAAAACAAAATTAAAAAAGACAGGAGTCTTCAAATAAGAGAAGTTTAATTGAGGACATTTGGTTATACAATTGTCCACTAGAGGCATTCTAGTTACAATTGAGACAGTTTTTTAAATGGATGGACTCATTAAGTAATCCACTTGAAGAGAAATGTATAGGAAATATTTCACAAGTACATTCTGTGTTTACATTGTTCATGTAGTGGAGGAAATAATAAAGCAAATGTCAAGTTGGTTTTTCAATGGTAGATGTTGTGATTTAAAAAGAAATGCAAAAGCAATAACCTTAGAGTGGTCAGCAAGTGCTGGCCCAATCCCAGAAATGTTGTAATACCTGCAATCATTAAAATTTGTTTCATCAAGCAAAATAAACCAGTTCAATGAATAATTGTTATACCCCACTTATATGATCTGGCCTCAGGAGTTTGTGAGACAACAGAAAGCAAATCTGTTTTTATCATTTTGAGGGTGAAAAATTCAAAACAGAAAACTCTGCATCTGATGATATCTAGGGATGCAATAGAGAGTGGGTTATGATTCTTCCAGGACACAGGGAGTTTCTGTGGCTATGTATGCCCTTCATATTTGGATGATAAGCTAAGATTTTAATCACTTTTCTGCTAACATTTTGGAAAGAAAGAAAGAAGAAAGAAAGAAAGAAAGAAAGAAAGAAAGAAAGAAAGAAAGAAAGAAAGAAAGAAAGAAAGAAAAAGAAGAAGAAGAAAGAAAGAAAGAAAGAAAGAAAGAAAGAAAGAAAGAAAGAAAGAAAGAAGACTAAAGTAGAAACAGCTGGCTCTAGGGAGAATCACTCGTTACCATTCGCTACGGTCCATATCCTTAAAGAGAACACCCTTATCCTGAGACTGTTTTACCCTGGAACCAAGGGTGAGAGATTGTTTTGTCAGTTTTTTCCCCTTTGAACTCAGTGAACAGCACACAGAACTCTCTCTCCCTCTCTCTCCCTCTCTCTCCCTCTCTCTCCCTCTCTCTCCCTCTCCCTCTCTCTCCCCCTCTCTCCCCCCCATGTGTGTGAAGAACCCAGTGTTAATAAAGAAACAGGGAATGATGATTAGAACATAAACCCTGTGAGTTCCGAAGGACACTCCACTAATTAGTACATGTGTTGACACCATTTTTAATTGGAATGACAGAAATGGGACTGTTGTAAAAATGAAAAGATTTAGTATATTTAAGATGAAACAGTCCTTAGCATACAGTAACCACAGTTTTAATCAAATGTAGGGTAGGAAATATTATTTTCCCCTGTTTTTATTATTTTGGTTAAATCAGTAACAACTCAAACAAGAATAATCCTAAATAAGAACCCAGCAACTTTTGTATTCTATAGATTGACTATTTCCATCTCATTCACTTTGCATTGAGATAAGTTTATACATAGATATTATAATATTATATATATTATTCACAAATAAATCTTTGCTACAAAATCAGTCTTTCTTGAGTTTTCTGGGGAATGTCATCACTATGCACACTTTATTCAAATATATCTTTTACAAACACATTACCACAGACTTTGAAGCTGGCCCCTGCTGGATGAAGAGCGAGCCTTCCAATATTTTTGAGTAATAAAGTTTGAGAAATAATATACAAATGCAAATACATATACATATGTGGGAAAAGCATACTTTATTGTGTACAAAAGAAATTCTTCTAAAACACACACACAACCGAACTACTTTAGTACATGCTGCTAGATTAGAGGGACTTGACAGCATTTGCAATAAACATTTGAGGAATCAGAGATTTGGTGGAGAAAATTTCAAGGAAGCTGCCTCAGTTGCCACTGTCACCCAGACCACACCCACCTAGGAGATAAACTCTGCTTTCAGCTCTCGTGGGTTTCTGAAGACTCGTCTGAAAATCAACTATACAAGAGTGGTTAGATTGTTTTTAATGATATATACTGAACATATTTAAAACGTCTAATCATTATAAATTCCCATTTGTCACAACGTATGCATGATTATTAAAATACTGTTTCTCAAGCTATCTGCAGAAAAAGTCCTCTTTTTAAATTCTCAATTAGTCACACCTTGGCGTCTTTATAAAAGTGAATAAATCTTTTTAAAGATTTTATTTATTTGTTTGAGAGAGAGAGCAGAGTGAGAGTGAGAGAGCATGAGCTGGAGGGAGGGGCAGAGGGAGAGGGAGAAGCAGACGCCCCTTGAAGCAGGGAGCCAGGTGCAGGGCTCCATCCCCAGGACCCTGAGGTCATGACCTGAGCTTACTGGCTGAGCCCCCCAGGCACCCCCAAAGTGAATAAATATTAATGACTAGAAAAATGAATTAAAAAAACAAATCAGTCACAAAAGATCACACATTATATTATTTCATTTATATGAAATGTCCGGAATAAGTATATAGAGACAGAAAGTAGATTAATGGCTTGCCTGTGACTGGAGGGAGCATAGGCACAGGTAATGGAAACTAAGTTTCCTTTCAGAGTGATGAAAATGCTCCAAAATTAGATAATAGTGATAGCTGTAGAATTCAAATGGTTAAACTGTATGTAATAATTACAGCTAAATAAAGCTTTTTTTAAAGCACAGACACACAAATTACAAGGCAATATTTTTATTATCAAACTCAAAAGACAGAAATTACATTGCAAGATATATAATTAGAACTAGCCTGACAAGTGGAAAAAGGAAGAATGATGGTAACTATGCAGGACACTGAGCTAGGCATCTTGCAGGTTATTGAGCAAGAAATTAAGCATGGATTATAATACTGACTTTCATTTTTTTATTCATTCAACAAATTATTGAGAGTTATCTATGTGAAAAATCCTGTGAACACAACAGTGAATACAATTTAAACATTCTCCAAAGTGGAAGAAGAGATTACACTACATTTTCACATATAAATACTGTGTACACTTGCATAGCATGGCATTTACTATGAAAGAAAGTCACAGGTAGTTAGAAAAGCATAAGTAAGAGGAAATAATTTAGATTGGAGGGGTTGCACTGGTGGGGGAGAGGGCAATTGGAAGCATTTATCTATCAGTAAAAATTAAGAGACGAGAATAGAGTTTCCTCCAGAAGCGCTGGGCTGGGGTAGATACTCTGAGGCAGGAAAAAGCACGGCCTATGCTAACAACTGAGCAATTCCCATCACGCTGATGTGTAGTGCATGAGAGACAGTGATTGTGGGGAAGGCCAGAGTGGCTAGCAAGAAACAAGTTATGTGCCTTATATATCACAATAAAAGTTTTGAATTTTATCCCAAATACAATTGTAGTATTTGAAGAGTTCATTTTGATCCATTTTGTGGTTTAAAAGATCACTGGTTGATATCTCAAGAATGGACCGGCAAAGTCCGATATGCCTAAAATGTTTGCACCCCACCTTGCCAAAAAAAAAGAAAAAAAAAAAATTTCGGGAGTATCCGTCTCCTTAAAATGAATCTATAGCCAAGCTCTATCTTTACAAATATCTCATGGATCTTATCCTATCACATCTTCTATTAAACACCATATTGTATTTTTTATATATATGCACACATGTACATACACAAGTATATATACATATATACATACATATATATACACAAACCTATGTGCATATATATGTATATGTATATGTGGACATATATACACACGGGGGTGTGTGTATTTAGATTATGTGCATATATGCATGCATATAAGTGTATACAATCTGTGTTTGTCCATATATATATATCATTGCATGTTGAACACATTCTTTTTACCTTTTTTCTTCACACTTGCACTAAGCTTAAACCTACTGAATGTCTTATTGAGGCCATCCACTGATTTTTTTTTTTTTTACAAATGTTGCAAAAGCAAACCGAGTTTATTTGAACAATCAAAAGGGTAAGTGAATATATCCAGTACAGAGAAGAAATATTCTATGTCAAATTTTAAAAGAGAATGGCAGAATAAGCTAAAAAAAATTTATTTCTAAAGGAGTTGTGTGAAAGGAAAATAATGTTTACTATGACATGACATTAACTTGACTCCTTACAATGGTAGATCTAGTACCTGAAGGTTTGTCTAATCCAGTCTTTTTAATATTGACACCAAATGTAAACTATGTCTACATATGTAAATAAGGCTTAATGCAACACAATTTGTTCTCTGATTTTATCTAATAAAATACTGAAAAAGAAAGAAATTAAAATCACATAGTCTTCAAAGATATGCTAATCACAAGTTTTAAGAAAAAAGAGACAGGAGAAAGAGTGAAATGGCTTCAACAACATGTAATTTAAACATTAGATCAACTTTGACTTGTACACCGAGCAGTGACAAATGCGAACTTAAGGCTATCATTGATTTTAACATGAAAAATGATTTGTACCTTTGTCCCAATTGTATTTCCACTAACCGACTTCGAAAGTTTGTTTCCATTAATTTTAATAAAATCATAAGAGTAAAATGTACAGTAACTTTAAAATAATTGGATAACCTAAATTACATTACAAACAGATATGGCAACCTGCCAAAGATGTCAATACCACCATGACTCTTGAAGTTTTTGTTAAGTGAACTGTAAAATATTAATATAGAATATGTAGAATATTAATATATAGATTATATACACACATATCTGTAAGTAGTTTATTTAAAGTCATCAATATTTATAATACATGTTGAATAACAGTACAGCTAGGACAGATTAAGAATATCTTGTTATCTCTCTACATTCTATTTATTTACCTTATACCCCCATCATCACCCTGCGCAAGGTTATCTATATCTTATATTGAGCTCTTTATACATGTTTTGCACTATTTATCTGTATACTCATTATTCTTAATTTCAAATTGTATCACATCAGTTAATTTAAAAAGAGTTTACATGCTTTATACCAGAATATTGGCCATGAATATAATCATTGTAAATTGTTCTAATTCATTCTTTTTCTTTTAGTTTACATACTGAAGATAAAAGTTTTAAAGCATGATATGCAAATATATGCAAACATGCAAATTAGCTATTTCATTTTCATCTAACACTCAAGAAAAAACAACAACAAAGCTTAGTAATGTAACACAGTAAATAATACCACCAAAGAATGTTAAATCATTCAGGATATCTGGAAAGGTAGTTATTTTGAACTAACTTGGATTTACATTAGAGATATGTTACTTATTTAACTTTTTAAAGAAATCAGCAATATATGATTCCACTTAATTTAAGCAAAAAGACCTTTAGAGATGTTTTGCTCATTATCAGTCACTGCTCAGTGATTGAATTATTATTAGGATAACCTCAATTTGATAGATACTCTCAAATAAGTATTTTGATTAATCTTGTCACTGTACTCAATTGAGGATTTCCGAAGGATAGTAGTTATCAATTTTTTTGTTTTTAGGACTTTTGTAGGTGCTTAAAATATACGAGAACTTCAAAGAGCTTTGGTTATATAGATTTATATATTGATATACACACAGTAGAGATTAAAAATAAAAAAATAAAATAAAATATTTTATTAGTTCATTTTAAATTTAAAATGAGCCTATTACATGTAAAATAAACATGTTATTTTATTTTTGAAAAAACTTACATTTTCCAAAAGCAATAGTGGAAGCAGGCATGATTTACATTTTTCAAATACTCCTTAATGTCTGAATAGAAGACAAGCAGAGTCTCATTTCTGCTTTTGTAGTCATATTGTGTTACTTGTTGTATACAAAAGCAATGTAGTCTCACACAGATATGTAGTTAGGAAAGCGAGGAGTATTTTGATAGATTTTTCAGATAATTATGGATATTTTTCTTTGTTAAGACACCAAAATTTGACAAGTGATATGAAAACTGAAACCACGCCAGTAAGCTTTTTGTATCCTTTACAGTGAAATCCACTGATCCCTCTTGCACTCTGAAATGATCTGTTACCCATTCATGATTGTGCAACAACATCCATTGGTCATTTGGAAAATATTAGTTCACTTACTTATACAAATCTTCTGAGTTTTGACACATCTCGTTATGCAATATCAATTATGTGTGTTAGCTAATATCACCACCCATCCCTATCTCATCAGAAAAGGCTTCAAAGATTGAGAAGTTGTCAAGATGATACCAGTGAGTACAATTTCCAAAATTCTAATTTTCACTTGACATCTCAAATTTTGTCATTGCAACAAATATTGTCAGTTATTTTCCTTGAAGTTTCAGTCTACTTTGTTTACTTTGAAGAAAATGTCTGCCAAATACCTACATCTGAATAATCATAGCTTGTCAATTTTTCTTTCAAATAAAAATAGTGATCCAAGAGAAAAGCAACCAGTTCGCAATTCAAACAATCACACAAGTTCTTTTCCTGGAGGCAAACATTGGATTTCGGCATGCCACAGAAGTACTGCTTGTGTACTCTCATTTTGTCAGACCCTAGGCTGTGAGGTTTAGTAAAACTAAAGGTAGACATTTAATAAAATTAATAATTTTTACCACTTTACTAAGGACTTTTTTTAAGTGTGACTGCCTTCTATTTTTCTTGTGAGTGTACGGTAGGGAAGAATACACGGACTACTTACGTAGCTGGGCGCGCCATGACAGTATGGTGTTGGCATTTTTACCAACCATTGCTTTTACTCCATCAGTCCAAATGTGAACATGGTGAAAAGGTAAATGTTGCTTTAGGATTATTATTAAACTAGTTCTGAGCTCTTAGTTTCATAAAAGGGTCTCAAAACCCTCAGATATTTGCAAGCCACACTTAAAGAACAGCAGATACAAAAGAAAAAGTGATGTCAGTATTTAACAAGAAAAAGAAAACATCTCAGAAACACTTTGCCTACTGAGAACTAAGATGAGGAGTATAGCTAAAAGAGGAAAATACATAGTTTAAGTGTAGAAAAATGAGACACACTAAGGGAGAGGGCCACAGTCATTCTCTCCAACGAGCTCTTCCGACCATCCTCACGGTGCTTTCCTCTGTAACTCCACGTGAAGACTGCATCACTCTAAAAAAATCATCCAGAAATGGAGCAGAAGGTATGCATTCTATGGTAAATTCCTCCTGCAATTAACTTTTTTTTTCAATTCAGTTTTTTTTCTTATTCTTTTCCACAAAGAAGGGATTCTCATACGTGCCATAAAGACATGTTGCAAAGAATAAATAACAAAATACATAAAATACTTTGCGTTTCTTAGAAAAAGGATCATTTTGGAATCATTCCATGACTCTTTGATTTGTGAAACTCAAATTCAGAAAACGAGTCAGTTCAGCTTTGAACTGGCATCAAGGTCACTAAGGGGAGAGTCTTCTAACAGGCAAATGATGTCGTGTTCTGATTTCAAATAGTAGAGGACCCAAAACATACAAGCAGGAGGGCAGTCATTTGAACTTAAACATTATTCCTTCCCAAAGTGTTGCCTGAGTCTAAACATTTGTGATTTGTATTAACATTTGTCCTCCTCAAGGAGAAGGAAAAACATTTACCTCTTATCCAGCTGACATGGCACTAAGCATTATCTAGTTCCTATGCCCACATACATAGAAATGTGCCCAGAATGTTCTGGTTAACATTCAATTATATCCCTGTCTATTAATTTTAAATTGATAATATAGTAGCTTCTTCACAAAATAAAAGAGCAAGTATGAAAACAAGTAACAACTGAACTAAAGAGAGAGGATACTCTCACTTTTCTGAAATTTTAATTTGACTTTTTCAATCGATACTATATTCACATAATTTAAATTTCAAAAGATATGTAAGCATATTCAGTCAAGATCTCCTAACCAATCTTGTCTCCAACCACCTACTTCATCCAGGAAGCAAACAGTATTGGAATGGATTAGAAAAATGACATTTTTGGCATTTCCCCCTGTTGGGGTTTTTCATATGCCATGTATGGAAAAAGAGAGATTTTGCTAATCTTCAAAAACGCAGATACCATAACTTTTCCAGATTGAGCAAAATATCATAATCCAACCTAGTAGATGTTTAAGAATATTGCTTCTTGATGATACTTGTTTGTAAAAGAAAAGTTGAGTTAGGGGCTTTCTATAAACGTATTTGGCAATTGCAAATTCAAAGTAATAGAACAGTGCCAATCAGTGTCAATAAGATTAGAAAAGTCTTGTTCTGACTTATGATTTATTAAAATAACTAAAGCGTTCTTATGACATTTTTAGATTTCGTTTTAGAAAATTGTGGAAACGGCTAAATCAATTTTGGTAGCTTTGTGATATAGTTCATTGAGGCTACAATTTTTTTTATTTCCCTGTCAGACACTATTGCAAATTCTACAGAACCAAGAAAGTCCTTCAAACGCTGTAGGCTGAAGAAATACATCTTTCTATTTCTATTCACTAGAAATGATGTATTTCAACCCATTTACTATAGAAGTTAATGCATTAAAAAACATTAACAGCGGGGCGCCTGGGTGGCTCAGTCGTTAAGCGTCTGCCTTCAGCTCAGGGCGTGATCCCGGAGTCCTGGGATCGAGCCTCACATCAGGCTCCTCCGCTGGGAGCCTGCTTCTTCCTCTCCTGCTCCCCCTGCCTGTGTTCCCTCTCTCGCTGGCTGTCTCTATCTCTGTCAAATAAATAAATAAAATCTTAAAAAAAAAAAATTAACAGCGTTTTTTTAAATTCCATGGACAAATTACTTTGTAGCACACTACAAAAGAAATTACTGTACTCAGATCTTCCTAACTTTGATTTACTTCTATGAGAGAGAAAAGGCACACATAAACAGATTTTGAACATTGTTTCAGGTTGAATGACCATTTAACAACCAATAACGTACTAGTTGCAGTTCATTTGTTTATTTTGGAAAACAGGACATTTCCACTGTTCTTCTCTTACAGATGCAGCAAATAAATTGAATATGAAAGCAAGGGACACATCTGAGTCACAACTCTCACCAGACAAGACTAGATCTGATAGCTGTGAATGTTCTTGGAACTGTTCTAAAGGGACTTGGAATCGATTCCTTTAAGAACTTTTCCTTCAGTATAACTTTCCTATATAATACCAAAGCAGCAAAAGTGATACTATATATTGGGCACTGACCATGGTTTCATCTTTTTCTGAATCGTTTGGTCTTCAATTCAATTTTTTTAAGGTGGGGATATTTAAAATTATTTCTGATGAAACAGAAGAAAAAAGGAGAATGTTCACCAAAATTACATCCACCTGTTTACTTGACTGGCATTTGCATTTCAGATGGATATTAAAAACTCAATTTAAGGCATATCCACAAAATTATGTAAATTTTATTTTAAATTTCTATGCTTCTTGCCTTTATGGAAAAAGAAAAGCATATCACTCCCCCAAGTTATGGATGCCTTTACACATGACAATCAAGTTTTTAGTCTTGTTCCTCTCATCTTGTCATTATCTACCTAAGATGCCTTTCCAGATGAGGAAAAGAACAAACAAACAAAACAAAACTAAGCTCTCTTTTGGAAACACAAAAACAAGCAAACAAAAGAAAAAGTAGCCATATGATGAAAGAATGTAAATATACTCAATGAATATTACTGCTGAAGATATGTGACTTTTATATGAACTAATATGGCAGTTTTTCCCTCTTTTCATTGCAAAAGCATTGAAAATTTAGTATATTATTATGGAAAAATTCTTTCTAATGTGAACACAAATGATTGTTTACATAGGAGAGTGAATTTTCCTAAAATATACTCTGCTTTTCCTCCATCAGTGGAAGGAAGAGTTTTGAACCTAATTTTAGAGTCTACTTTTTCCAAGTAGCTTTTTCTATAAAACTAAACCACCATCTTTGTGCATTAAGACACTGGATTGAAATGATAATCAACTCTATTTCAAAATGCCAATGTACTTATCTAAACATCATATTTCATTTGTTTTCCTTTTATTCCATTTACCTATTGCCTTAATGTTATATATGTAATTGTGTTTCTTTCAAATGTATCAATTCTCATGAATACACCATTCCTATGTAAGTCATTCTAATTCAAGCTTTTGAGAAACTTGATGTTAAAAGATTATTTTCTATTCATAAAAATATTTTCAAATTTTAGTTTATTGGTTTGGTAACATATACCAATTTGAAAATCAAACTGTTATGTTAATAGTTGTCTTCCTCAACAATTTCTCTGACTACTTGAGTCCATGGACCCAAGAGTTTTCTAACTGTTGTGAATTATACAGCATCATTTTAATAGTGATTCTGATGGATATATGTCAATGTCCTAATTCAAATGATGTAAACTGAAGTGTTTGGGCAGCACAGAAGGAAATATCACCATGATACAACTTCTTGTCACGTGGGCTGCCCTAGCTTCAGGGTAGAAATCTTGAATTGAAGAGTAGTCATCTCAGTCCTCTGGGCTGAGGATCTGTGCTGTAATGATGGCCAAGTGACACTCAAAGCCCAAGCATCAATCTCAGTTTCTGGAAATAGAATCTACACAACGCCCCAGTTTTAGGATATAAGACACATTTGTATCAAGTTTCAGAAGGCAAAAGAAATTGGGGCTGTGGTTAGCCACAAGAAACCTAAACACAATCATTAAACTCATAAATGTACTTTTGGGGCATCACGGATGTACAATTGTAGCTTGTCCTTGTTAGGAGTAAAGATGTGTTTGTTTGTTTCTACCACAGAAAGTGTTATTATAAAAACAGTTATAAAAGAGGCTGGGTTTCTTTCCTTTAGAAAACTTATCTAGCCCTTCTGTGTTCTGCGCTTGAGAAATGCATGCGATTACCACAAAGACTGAAAAAATCAGTGGCTAGATAATAACTAACAACCATCACTAGTTACTAGTCTCGCAAACTCTGTCACCACCAAGATATTCTAATATATGCCAGGCATTGTTAGGTAATTTCAATATGTAATACCATGTTATCATCCCAACAAACCAAAAGGTAGATATTGCCTCCAGTTTACAGATAAAGAAATTGATGTTTCAATGCATGTACCTGTCAGTCCCTATGGAAGAGACTATTTACAGGCTAGTTGGCAGAGTTAGGGGAACTAATTAGGCAGGCAAAATAGCAGGAAGCCATCAGACCCTATACCTAAAAGGGCAAGGGGAGGGAATGGTGTTCTTGAATCCTGTGAACACTAGAACCTAAGAAGAAGACATACCCATACCAGTAGAGTTTAGGACTGAGAGGAACACAGCCACTGTCAGAACTGCTGTGAGGGGAAACAAATACCCAACATTTCGCTTCTTTCATTCTCCAGGCTCCATCTTATGCCTCACACTGGCTCAACCTACCCAGCATCCAGAGCAAGGCAGCCTAGTGTTGCAGCCCTCGGAGCTCAGGCTCCAGGAGCACAGAGAAGGGTGGGAAGGGGACAAAGAGAGTAACCACCAGAGCTGACTCCCCAGCATGGAAGTAAGTGGCATGGCTGGAATTCAAGTGAAGTTTTTTCTTTCTCCAAAAGCCACACTTTCGACCTTCACATACCTTTCAAGCCTCCTTAGATTAGACACTTAGATTGGACGGTGGTCTAATAAAAAGGTAACAAGTGGTCTAATTAGAGGTAACAAGAGAAGAGAAAACCAAAACTTAATGTTTCTTCTTGCTTTCTCCTTCTAAGAAGTGGGGACATTTTACCATGTTCAAAACTTTTTTCCTCCGAAAAAGCTGCAGTGACAACAATGATAATGATAATTAGAATGATAGATGGCTCCTGGCATTTAGAATTTTGTAAACAGAACAGCTATATTTTACCTCACGCAGATTAAATTTAGATTTCTTAAATTAAAAAAGAAAACATCTCAGCTGCACGTGCCTTACAGGAAAGAGCTGTTGATTCACACTTGCTGAGTAAAACAGCTGATATGTAGGGCCCCCTGTGGTTCACGAGGGAAGGGTGTGATGCATGGGGAAAACTGTGTGAACTGCCCATGATGTTTGACAACGAAATGCTTCGTTTTTACATGTAAATTGGTCTCAAAGTGCTGCTATATCAATGAAGATTTTGTTTTTATTTATAAATCTCTACAGATTCATATTCCATATTTTACTAGCTCTACAAACACACAAACCATACACTTTTATTCTGACTTCTTCATATATAATATTAAAGACATATTTATGGTTTTATTATTCCTGACAGAAGATGTTCTTTATAACTTAAGCAAATTTATCCACTCAATTAGTATTTATTGTCCACCTACCTTGGGCCAGGCATTGTTGTAGGCACTAGGGATCTAACAGTAAATACATCAATCAGAGATCCCCATTCTCATTCTGATGGGGAGACAGACAATAATAAGATGCATACATAAAATATGTAATACAGTTTATTGTAATTACATGATAAGGGACAAGATCAAACCGACCAAAAGAGGGGAAGAGGGATTACAAGTGTCAAGGGTAAGGTAATTTCATTACTCCCTAGTACTTGGAAAACAAAACAAAAACAAAAAACAAACAAAACAGTAATTGTGTAATGACCGTGATCGAGATCAAGACCCTATAGCTTGCACCTTTTTGGCATTACCTAAAGAGAAGTTACCTTTCTTAATCCATCCTTTATCAGAAATTTGGGCCTGGGGGCGCCTGGGTGGCACAGTGGTTAAGCGTCTGCCTTCGGCTCAGGGCGTGATCCCGGTGTTAAGGGATCGAGCCCCGCATCAGGCTCCTCCGCTATGAGCCTGCTTCTTCCTCTCCCACTCCCCCTGCTTGTGTTCCCTCTCTCGCTGGCTGTCTCTATCTCTGTCGAATAAATAAATAAAATCTTAAAAAAAAAAAAAAAGAAATTTGGGCCTGAAGACATTGTGAATATAATGCCATATGCTTATCCCCCCCCCCCCCCAGCAAATTTGTCCTCCACTTCCTCCTTTTTCTTCTTTAGCTTAATCGCTTTGGGAGTATATTTCATGCCACTGTGGTATTTGAAATGTGCGTATTGTAGAAACAATTCTACAGCAGTTATGTAAGTTAGCACAGTTAGGCTAACTTATTTTTTTAACTAATATAATGTTATAAATAACAACCACATTTCATTTTATAGCATCTTGGTTTTTTTAGGAATAGAATTTAAACATCATATTTTAGAAACCGATGCTTTTATTTCTCCTTTTTTTGGGGTACAGTTGCTATTACTCCCAACTATAGCAGAGATAAATGAATAAATAAGCCATTAATTAAGTGAAATTCTAAAACAACAACTCCTTTCAGGATTTATGTGAATAACTTTAGATAATTGAGAAAAAAAAGATTAAGAACATTCTGGTCCCTAAACTTACTGGCAAACCCACATCATGTGGGTAAAAAATATTCATTTTATTGCTTTTTAATAAATTTCCTTTAGACCAGTACAACCAATGGCTATATTGGATCTTGAACTGGAACGATATTAAACGATGACCCCTCCAACTAATAAATTATATGTTTAAGGAAAACAGTAGAATAGAAAGCACAAGAGCAATATTAGACAACTCTAGTGTAATGTCTAAGAGTAAATAATTCATTTGTGGAAAGATCTGTGTTTGGGTCTAACTTTTGATACTTACCAAACTGAGTTTCCTTGAATAAGCAAAGTTAAGTTTTTCAGGTCTATTTTATCATCATAAAATGGGAGTAAGGCTACCTGATCAAAGTATTGTTAATATTAAATAAGATAATTCTTATAAATTGCCAAACACAAGTTTTGGCTTATATTGTGTCTAATGAGTGTTAGCTCTCATCACGATGATCCAAATTGGTGAGGGACCTAGCATTTTGCTAATATTCACCTCAGTATTCCCAGGAAGGAAAGTGAAGTTGGAAATCAGCCTTTTCAGTGCAAATATAAATTCTGTGTCAATGTATTTGGAATTATAGGCAGAAAGCAAATCTGTGAGAAATGTAATTCTCAAAGGATTTATGCAAAATTGCAGAAAATCTATATTATAAATAATTTCAGCACCTCTTCTCTTGGAGAAGAAATGTAAACCTTATAGGAAGGCAAACTCTTCTTTCTTAGCCAATGCTCCAAAAAGAATCATATCCAGATTAAAATGCCAAGTACAGTAGTTATATGCAATTAAGTTTCAAGAATACTAGAATTAAATGATTCATCTGGGTATAATATAATCTCTATGCCTCGCATGGTACATTTAAATAAATTCAATGACAGATGGCTAAATGGTGCATAATAGCAAAGGAGAATCGATACCTAACAGAGACCAGGGAGAGAAGACACTGTGTCAGTAGCACACAGCACAGGGACAGGACCCAAGAAGGCAGCAAGTAGATAGCATATCAGGACTATGGCATCTGAATGTGAGTGTGTCCACAGGAGAGCTGAACAGAAAAAAAGATGCATCAGATATTGAAGAAAGGGGGGCACTGGCTCTGTATGGTCATCAGGCGAGCCTCTCCAGGTTGCCTGCTGATTGATAGTTCATTTGCTGGTGGACACTAGATTTGAAGATGACACTGGATAACACTGTTTTAATGACAATAATATTTAGAAGGCAGCGGATTTCACAGAAATCACTTTTTCTGCATAAATGTTTATATAGGATGATTCCTTCAGAAAAATTTTACTCTTCCATTTGTCTTTTATCAAAACCTTATTTGAACAATTCCAGGCACATGGAAATGGATTCCTGTAGGAGAGCAACCTAATATAAATTATTTTGTGTCCTGATGTAAAACTGCATTTTGTATGTTAAAGTACTTAACTGGTGGGAAATTTGATCATGTTAACTTTATATATTTAAGGATTAAAAGATTTATTACTAAATAGATATACACCTGATGTCCTCAGTTTGAGGCGGTCATGCAGTAAAAGTCATGATCACTATTTTCAAGGAAATTTCAATCTTGGGGCACAGTGATTATGACAGGAGTTCCGTCAAAGCCTCAGTCGCTGGGCAGCCTTGATTTTCAACATCATCTCACAATTTTTTTTTTTACCTCTTTGAATAGTGAGATTTCCTTCACTAAATGTTCTATTGTACTTAAAATATTCACCAGCTGTCTAACATAATAAGTAAACAGTATTATTTTCACTTATTGTTAATATCTGAAAAACATAAAAAAATAGAAGCAAGAATAAAATTGTGTCAAATATTGTGGTGTACATTGGTATTCAAGAAAATGTAGTAAACAGGCAACATGCCTGTGGAGCTTACCCTCAGGCCTGTAATGTTCAGTTACCTGGTCTACTGTGTTGAAAAAAGCCTAAGGAATATGGACAATTTCACCCCAGCTAATGCCCATATAATTTTCTCTCCTTCTGATCCCTAGGTTTCTAATGGGTTGAGAAGCATGAGAATCAAGCTTAGATTCTCTCATTTTCCTAAGAAAGGACTGAAATATTCAGTCACAGCCCACTCTCCTCTATCTTTTCCAAGTTTTTACTCTTGGTGAGGATGGTGTCTGCCGTGTAACTACCCCCGTCCATGAATCGAATGGATCCTCAAGAGAAGGCTCTCATAGATTACCCAGGCATCCGCTGGGCTACTCTTTACTGCTCACTCTCTCCATTTCTGGTATTTCCATTGTCTTTGGGCTCCCCCGCTCTCACTTGTCCTTTTGCATATTTGTCTTAGGTTTCTATCTAGACTTCATTTCATCTTGGCATCCCTTTCAGGATTGGAGTTGTAGGTGCTTTGGATCCTTACCTAGAAATTGCTTGACTATGGCTGCCTTCCCAACCCCAGCTCTCTGAAGCGGAAGAACCAGACAGGGAGGATGTAAGAAATGCAATCAGATGTATTGTCGTGCAAGGAGTTGGATTTGTTTTTGGCTACGACTGAAATCTTGAGAAAGCCTCTCACACCAAGATTCTATTGTAAATTTCTAGTTGTTGCTATAATAATAATAAGTAACATACTACAGATTTTAATTAAGAAGTTTCAATAATTCTGGTATCCTATATAAAGGACTTTCGTGGCACAGGGTTGCTACTAATGTGGAAAAAAGGTTCTATAATGATTAATTTGAGGTAGTGAAGAAATATTTAACTAGCAGTTAAGAGTTGTGCTGTAGTGTTAGAGAGAGAATGGCCTGGGGGAAACCAGCGGACAAGCCAAATGTGTATGTTTCTTCACAAATTACTCTATTTCTCAGAGTACCAAGGTCTCTTGTTTGAAGAACAGTCTATAAATGCATGGATAATAAATTCTCTCAGATGGTTCGCAGATCAAAAAAATAATAATAAAAACTTTGCTACAGAAGAGCAAATCAGGGGCAGATTTAAGGTGTGGAAAATTAGCCAAAATTTTCACTTTAAGCTAAAGGTGAAACACATTAAATACACCATGAAGAGTACATTTTAAAATTTAAAATTTAGCTCCTAGTAATCATTGAGTAGTATTTATTATAGCCTCTTTTTACTTCAGGTATTAAGGGACAGAGGTAAAGACCTTTCCAGTAAGTGTGAACCTCCTGGTGCCTAGGGAAGCACAGTGGAGGAATTATTTGTTGTGTGATATACCTGAATTGTTGGTGTATAGAAGCAATTTGTACTATTTTGCTAGGCTGCTAAATATTTACCAAGCTTCTCCACTAAATAACTATTATAACAATTCCAGAGCTGAATCTTCAAGAATTTCACAACCTCAGTTTTTGTTTGTTTGTTTGTTTGTTTGTTTGTTTGTTTGTTTGTTTGTTTTTCCTCCTGGCTTTCTCTATCTCCTGCCTATTAAGATGCTTCATCAAAACAAACAAATCAATAATCAGAGAGAAGGACTAAAGCAGCAAGGGATCAATCAATCATCAAATGCTTACTGTTGGGAATCAAAGTTTGAGAAAAAACAGAAACATGTATTTTCTCATTCCCATCATCCAAAAGACAATGTAACATGACGATTATCAGTTCAGGCTTGAGCCAAATTGCTAGGGTTGGAATTCCAGTTCTGCCATATACTAGCTCTGCGACCTACGGGAACTTACTTCACTCCTCTGTGTCTCAGTTTTCTCATCTGTAAAATAAACTATTGAACATATCTCAGGAATTTGATATGGGGATTAAGTTTAAATTTTTAGAATACTTGTGATACCTTCAATTGTGACTTGCTGTTTAAATGGTATTTAATAATCTAGAAAAATATTCTACAATTATAAATTCATACTGTTCATTGAGAAAAGAATAAACACAAAAAGAAGGTGTCCTGCAAAAGTTGCAGGGTCTGAGTTGGTTTAGGATTACCTGTCATCAATCTTTTGTGACTGAGTAATTATGCTTTATGTTTGTTAAATGTTTCTCTATATTTCTCTGCGTATTACCCATAACCAAATTATTAAAATTACCTATGCAACAGCTAAAGTAAATTTAGAAATTACAAGTGCTTACATTATATCAATATAGTTTTAACTATATAATAAGAAAATAATGATCGACATATGCTAGCTACTGTTGTTAGCACTTTGCATGAATCACCTGAAATAGTCCTCAAGCAACACTATGAAATAGGTAGATTCCCATCCCTATGTTACGAATGCAGGAACAAATGCAGACACTAACTTGCTCTAAGAATTACACTTCTAGGGGTGTAGTTAGGATTTAGAATTAGACAGAGTTTAGGTGTGCAACGAGTATAGTTCTCATTATATGACTGCAACTCGATTTATTTTACATTTGTCCTCATGTACTCGTTTGATATTAGGGATATTTCCCTAAATAAAGCAAATTAATTCCCATAAGTAAGCCAATTCCATGAGTTGATGTTTTCAGTTCACAGCAGATAACTAAACAGAATATGTCCATTACACAGGGCAATTCATAAAGTAACCCAGTTTTGTTTGAGTTGACTTAGTGGAAAACCAACTTCAGGTTATTGGAAAATCAGATAGAACATGTTCAATACTGTTTCTTTGAGTTTAAAAACTGCGAAAATCTAGTTGGGCTGTTAAGTAACATTGCCAGTCAATCTTATCCTGTAAATTACAGGTCTTAGAGATGGGATGTTCTTTTTTCTCAAAGGAAAACCAGGGAAGGGAATATTCTTCTACTCAAAATCTTTAATGACTTTGCTAGTTTCTAGAGTAGTAGGAATTAATTTTTTTTGTTTTAAACCTATTGTCTTTTAATTTATATGTAAAATTTCGCTTTATAAATTTAAATATAATTAATTCAAGTAATACTACTACTACCAGCTAAAGCTTAAATAGTATTTACCATTGCCAGTAACCCCTATACGGTTAGTGTTTTTATCATAACCTATTTTACTGGGAGAATATTGATACTCCAAGAGGTTAAATAACGAATTCAAGTTAGTAAGTGGTGGATCCTTGTCATATAACACATATATAAAATTTCTAAGTAGAGTATATTTTGTTGTATAGTTTTTTAGTTGTTAAGATGATTAAGTTGATTAAGATACACAGTTACAAAGCTTGAATGTCACTGTCTTTGAGAGTATACTGGCTTGGAATTTGGAGACCATAGGTTGTAGCAGGAGGGAGGGAGGGATGGAGGAAAGATAAGAATCAAGAATCACTAGTGAACATTTATGATTATGACCTGACATAAATCTACCTTTCGAATGTTATTTTCCTTTGCATGTGTTCTGGTTGCTCCCACTCACACAAGACCATGCGCTCGTTATTTTTTAGAAAACACTCTGTTTGCTCCCTTTTAGCCTTATTTCCCTCATGCCCTGTAACTGGAATGTTTTTTGCTTAAATGTTTTCTAAATTCTGCCTATTCTCTTCAAGTTCTTGATAGTGTGATTACCCTACACAGAGGACTTCCCCTGACCTCAGTTAGAAGCCCTGTGGGGCTATCCCTCCCTTCTTGGGGCTCCTATGGCATTCTATCTCAGAGACAGCTCTTCTCACTGCCCGCTACTATTGATAGGTGTTTGCAAAAATATGCTTCTCGTTAATGTTAACATTTGGAAGAAGGGGAATACGATTCATTGTCTTTTTCTCTCCCAAAACAGACTTTAGTAAAGCCAAAGAAACATTTTCTAGCACTTAGAGCTGACCAGCAGTGAAAAGGCTGAATTCTTTTTCACCCAAATTATTTCAGAAAGAATGAGACTGCTGCCCACCAGTGACATTTTAAAAGAGAATAACTCCAGCTGATCTCTGAAATCCCTCACATCTTCAATATCATGTGGCCATTTGACCTTTGAAGAGTCAAGTTGAAGAAAGCAACTTTAATAAACTAGTTTAAATACTTCTTTTAAAATATGTGCATTATTTATTTACAGAAAACTGGAGCAAGGGTTAAAAGTAAGAGAGTTTGGGAAACTAATTCATAGAAGGTCAATAAAAGTAGATAAAAAGCTGAAAGATTATGAAAATGAAAAATGACAAATTTTATACTTAAAAATTATTGTTGACTGCAAGCATGTTATATATACATAATTTTTAATTTTACCATAATGTTTTCTACCACTAAGCAGATGTAGTCCAAAATATCATTATAGGAATTCAGAAACTGAGTACAAATATATGCAAAGAGAAACATCTCATTTTGATTATACCATTTTGGACCTTGTATCGTTTTCTTCTTCAATTTTAATTTTCATAATTTGAAAATGAAAATTTGTTAATTTGTGACATCTAATATAGATACAGAGAAGAGACTGGTGGTCACCAGAGGTAGAGGATGGGGGAGAGCAAACTAGGTGAAGGTGGTCAAAACGTTCAAACTTCCACTTATAAAATAAATAAGTCCTGAGGATATAATGTACATCATTGTAGTTATAGTTAATAATACTGCATTATATATTTGAAAGTTGCAAAGACAGTAGAATTTAAAAGATCTCATCACAAGGAAAATATTTAATTTTTTGTGGTTATGAATATTAACTAGACTTATGGTTATTGTTATACAATATATACAAACATTGAAACATTACATTGTACGCCTTGGTTTCAGGTGTTAGTTTCATATAATCTTAGATGTTACTTATATCTCCATTAAAAAGCCCCACAAATCAGTAAAGATTGATCATCGAAGATATTATTAGGAGAGAACTATGAATATATTTTATAACATTCAAAATGGATTAAACATGTATGTATTAAATTTATATAAATACTAAATATAGTATTTAATCATGTTATTGTTTTTTTAACTTTGAAAAATAAAGTGGATAAATTAAAGAATGTAAAATCTGAAACATGTTTTAGAGACATTCAGTATCACCTTTTACTCCACATCTAATGAAACAAGACTCAAAGCTGTTGGTGCCCCAATTTTCACATGGTAAGTTCATTTCTCACACTATACTTTGACATCATCAAGTGAAGGGAAGGTGAACATTTATACTTGCATCCCCTTACCTAGAAAATAGTAAGTGTGAAGTAAATAATTAATTGAATAAAGTATCGACTCAGTCAATATTGAATAAATGAATGCATGAAAGAACGAGAAATTATGTAACTTGACTGGCATTTTACATTTTCTGTCCAGTGTTCTTTCTGGAATACTATTTTGTATCTTTAAGCAGTTGCCGTTGTCTGTTTTCAGGAATAAAGAAAATGAAATTACATCCAAAAAGCTTCTGCATGGCAAAGAAAAGCATCAACAAAACAAAAAGGCGGCCTACTAAATGGGAGGAGATATTCATAAATGATATATTTGATAAGAGGTTGATATCTGAAATATATAAAGACCTTATACAATTCAACACCAAAAAAAAAAAAAAAAAACAAACGAAAAACCCAATTAAAAATAGGCAGGGGACCTGAGTAGACATTTTTCCAAAAAAGACATCCAAATGGCCAATGGACACATGAAAAGACGCTCAACGTCATTGATCATCAGGGAAATGCAAATTAAAACTACTATGAGGTATCGCCTCATACCTGTCAGAACGGCTGAAATAAAGACAAGAAATCACAATTGTTCGCAAAGATATGGAGAAAAAGGGACCCTCATGCGCTGCTGATGGAAATGCAAACTGGTGCAGCCACTGGGAAAAACAATATGGAGCCTCTTCAAAAAAATTAAAAATAAAATTACCATATGATCCAGTAATTCCACTACTGGGTATTTATCCAAAGAAAACAAAAACACTAACTCACAAAGATATATGCACCCCAATGTTTATTGCAGCATTATTTACAATGGTCAAAATAGAGAAGTAATCCATGTATTCATAGATGAATGGATAAAGATGTGAGATATATAGATAGATATAGATATAGATATAGATATAGATATAGATATAGATATAGATATAGATATAGATATAGATATATTACTCAGCCACAAAAAAAGAATGAAATCTTGCTATTTGCAACAACATGGATGGACCTAAAGGATATATTGCTAAGTGAAATAGGTCAGAGAAAGACAAATATCGTATGATTTTATTCATATGTGGAATTTAAGAAAAAAAACAAATTTAAAAAAAGAAAAAGACAAAAAACAGACTTCTAAATACAGAGAGCAAACTGGTGGTTGCCGGAGGGGAGGTGGGTGGGGGGATGGGTGAAATAGATGAAGGACATGAAGAGTACACCTATCTTGATGAGCACTAAGTAATGTATAGAATTGTTGAATCATTATACCATACATCTGAAACTTATATAACACTGAATTGTACTTCAATAAAAAAGAAAAGTAAGTCTGATTTAATTTTGAAATATGTTAATGAATAAAATATTGTAAATTGTTAAAATAAAAAGACATAAATCTTTTTCTTATGACATGTATGTAAGAGGACAAGCTAAAAATATTATTTTATTAAAAAAAGCAACTGCTTCACATTAAACACTTCAATATTAGGCAAAGTACAAAAACACTGATATTCATGAATATGCTAAAGTTTTTATATATACTTACTCTTTTATATTTACATTATTATATTTACATACATTTACTGTACTAAAACAAGGAAATGAATTTCACCTAGATAATTTTAAGGGATTGAAACAACCATATATCTAACAATTGAAATATAAGTAAGTTTGGGGCGCTTGGGTGGCACAGCGGTTAAGCGTCTGCCTTCGGCTCAGGGCGTGATCCCGGCGTTATGGGATCGAGCCCCACATCAGGCTCCTCCACTATGAGCCTGCTTCTTCCTCTCCCACTCCCCCTGCTTGTGTTCCCTCTCTCGCTGGCTGTCTTTATCTCTGTTAAATAAATAAATAAAATCTTTAAAAAAAAAAAAAAGAAATATAAGTAAGTTGGAAATTGTGTTCAATGCATTAGAAGAACAAATTTCTCATACTGTATCTACAAGACCTTTAGCGTTTATTAGTCTAAATTGAAGTGTAGTTAATAATTTTGACTTACAGTTATTAGGAAAACCCTTAAAAATGTGGAATTTTGCTTTGTATGTTTTTATGGAAGTCAAAATTTCTTGTCTCATAGAATAGAAATATTTCTAATGTTTGCCACCGCAGAACAATGATGAAATAAAATATAAAGGTCCAAAGTATTAGAGGCAAACTATGAAATCCATTCAGAAAGCAAAAGACAAGACACAATTACAGTGAATTATTAGTACAGCAACTGTAAATGTGAACTGCTTGGTTTGCATTTCGTGAAGAATTTCGTTCTATCACTTATGGAGACCCTCATGTTCTTTGTAACAGACTGCTGTGGAAGATTACCAGATAATCGCATCAGCCTTCAATTTGAAAGGATGTGTTCTTGTTAAGAGTAAAGCAAAGCCCACTGGTTATTCATACTTTGTAAGAACTTTGTAGTCTGAGAATAAGGAGCATACCGTTTTTTGCATCTCCTGGATTCCCAAAAGAATACTGGGTAGCAATGTCCTTGTGGGCAATTATTTTCCAGTGGTCTTTCTATGTGCCTGTGTATTTAAGCTTCTTCCTGACAGGATTTCGTTACTTCCTTAGAATGGCATTGCCTTTCCTGAACAGTACTTCTAGAGATGTGAGCGATCTGCTCCTGTGTGCTTTCTTGTGGAAGGCTTGTGTTTCTTTTGTGCCCTACAAACCCTCATCCCTATCACCCCCTTATATCATTGTTATTAGCGGATCTAAAAGCAAAATTAAAAAGAAATATCTTACAACAACTTTTAGTCTATTGTCCTCCACCCAATTGATAAAAATGGAATAATCTAACTAAAATAAGCCAAATCAAGAATATGTATGTGTGTATAAGTCAAAAATCACCTTGCAAATAGACATCGTAGGAACATGAAACCCAAACTGAGATTTAGTTTTGAATGTGAAATGACTAGTTCTTTTAGAAATTTCAGTAAGAATCCAAGAGGTGACTATACACTAAATAATATTCTGACATGGCCTGTGTTCAATTTTAAAACATATAATTATCATACGTGGAACATGATATATTAGTTATGTATCATCATGAGAGATTTATATATATATACGTTTTATATATATGTGTGTTAACTTTAAAAAGTTATATATATATATAGTTATATATATATAACTTTGTGTACATAAAGTCTCTATATATACTTCATATACATGAAGTATATATATATACATATATATAACTATATATAACTTTTAATATAGTTATGTAACTTATATAACTAAATATAAAATTATATAACTTAACTTTTTTAAAGTTAACACACACACACACACACACACACACACATTTTTTTAAAAGTTAACACTCCTGGGAGATTTCTACTATAAATAATTGTAACTAATAACAAAGAAGCAGATGAAGAAGCAGATGATGTTTTGGTTGTTGTCAGAAAAAGCATATTAGTAAGAACAACAACAAAAAGAACACCAAAAAATATTTTTTAGAGTTCAGTTCAAAGTACCTTTAACAATAAAAGCGTGTTTTCCACTAAGTTCTGTTTGAGCATTTGGTATAACTTACACTGAAAATATTTCTATTAAAGCTATTCCCTCCAGAGCTATTTCAACACATAGATCTCCTAATTTTCTTTTCAGTCTGAATGCTGATTAATGACAGGAAACCTGCCACTACAATGGATTGGGGGAAATGCATTGTGGGAATCCGGTTAGGATACTGAGGACGTTTCACTGCTTTCAGAACAGAGCTCGTCAAACTACAATCCGTTCAAAAGCAGCCAGGCTGGAAATATCTCTTCCTTGTTTATGGATGATGCCATGTAGTTTTACTGATTCATAATGGAGCCACAGCCTTTTTATTTTGACAGTTTAAGCACCAAGAAGAAAAATAAAACTGCTGTGTGAGAACCTCCCTCATAAATGGCTTCATGTTAAGACTTCCTCTCTACACATTCACATTAAGAGCCACAACAGGTCTGGCATCTGGAAAAGCAAAACTTTCCCTTCGTGTAACAAAAGGTGTTTCAAAGAAAAGGAAGCAAATGAAACTTAGAAATAAAAGCATGATGAACTGTTTTCAAGTACAACTAAAATTTTATAAATCTGCATGGTAATTTTCCAGAATATGCAAAGATGTCTTTATCTGCATAGTAAAAATCAAAATATGATCACCTATACATTTTCACACACTTTCCACAAAAATGCCATCAGCACATTGATTAGACTGTGCAAGATCTCTAGAGAGAATAAGTGTTTTTTCCACTGCAGCCCGTAAACCCAACTTGTAATAAGAGACAACACACATTAATAGGTTTATCAAAAGGGGGAAATAGCATTTAGAGATGCAAAACATCATTTTGAGGTTTTCCAGGTACCATAATGATAGTTTTTCTTACCACTGAATATTCATGACACCTCATAAAACTAATGATAAACATAAAAATTGATGTGAACGTTTGACTAATCTGCTCTTATTTGTTTGGAAGAGCTGTCGTAATTGCCTGGTTTGTAAATTAAACATCTGCTATGGGAATAAACAAAAACATAACTGAGCATATTCAAATAAATTGAATTCACTCTGGTTCCATAAATTTTATTATATGGGCTCATCAATTTTATTACACCTGAGCGCAGCATTGCCTCCAAAGTCAATGAATTTTTAGGTGTCCTATTTGTAAGAATAAATGCTTTCTTCTTCTACTAAAATGCAGATCTTATTTAGAACATTTTTAAAGGAGTGCTTCAATACTAGAACTGAACTGATTGAAGCCACCCGCCATGTTGGTTGAACATTTGCTGGACTCTGCTACTGTGCACCTTGAGTTTCGGCAGTTCATTGAAATCATCTATACAGCACAGCAGCACATGTCAAACAAGATAATAATCATTTCACTTCAGTGAAATTAGTCTGTCTGATGGTTAGCATAGCCATATTTTTCTAGTTTCTAAGCCATAAAGATGAAACATATTGCAAAACAACTAACCAGAACAAGGCCCACAATGGAAGACACCAACAAGTGTGCTTGCCAAAATCAGGGAGTCATATCTTTGATGTAATTATATATATTTTCCTTCTGTATCTATTCTTTTTTTTTTTTACAGGAATCACCACAGTATTTTTATTTTTCTATAGTTTTTTGAAAATATAGTCAACTAATACATGCCTTAAAACGTTGTCTCCCGTGTACAAATCAAATTACGCTATCATATATACACACGGGCTTGGAGTCTGCTTTTGTCACTAAACATTTACAATGTCATCATGGACTTTTCTCCAGATAATTTTTTCAAAATCAGTTGTATGATAAAATTTGCTTTTTGGGTGGACTGAAGTTCGAGTTGGTTCTTGTTTGATCAGTGGAGGCTGAGAAGATGAGGTCAGTAAAGTTAGTGTCTCTCTACATGATGAGGGCAAGGATGCTAATCACAATCTTTCTTCTCCCTTCCTGCTAGAGAGTAGCAGACCTTCCTCACAGTTTGGTAGGGTGAATATTTGCTGATTTGTCGCGTGTAGTGTGGAATATCAGTCTGTAATTTATATTTACTGTTATTTTTGTGTCTATTCTTTGATGCTGCAGGTGTATTAAAATAAGTCCCACCAATATTTCCATTTTTTTTGTAGAGATTATCAAGGCAAATGAAGTTTTCAAGCTACAAACAAGTAAAAAATGGATGGAAATGACACTTTGCTGATATATTAGGATGACTGCCCATGAGAGGAAACTGATGTAAAGTTGAAGAACACAAAATATGAAATGGCTGAGAAATCCCTGACTTCTGATATTTGTAAGGCATGTTTCACATTATTCTGAGAAGTATGAGATACAAATGACAACAAAAGGCATATTGTGTGATGATTCCATTCAAACGTTTGCATAAAGATGGCTTAAAACTTCTGACAGAGTAGATTCCATTTTTAAAAGAAAAGCAAAATTCCCAGCTAGTAAGAGAGACCAGAACTTTACACTTATTTACCTTGAAATCACAGGTGCTTACCTAGAGGCCTAACACCTATATCCCTGATAATCTGGGCCTCTCACGGCCCCTTATTTTTTCTGGGAAGAAAAAAGGGAATTCCATCATTGCTCAATCAAGAACTCTGTAAGCTGAAGGAGGCTATGGAAACTCGAGAGGGAGCAATGCTCTTGACTGTAATTTGTCAGAAACTCCCAATTACTAAACATGTTTTACTGAGAACTTTTCATATCTAGACTTGTTTTGTAAATTGAGAAAGACTTTTTATTCAAACAGGTAATGACAGGATTCTAATCAAGTTCAGTCCCTGAATCACCCAGTCATCTGAAACATAAGTGTAAGGTAAGAGATATAATCACCAAGATTTTCTCAGAAAAACAAAATCAAAGACAAACTACTAGCTCATGCAAGGACAGTATCTTATTGCATCAAAGTTGATTAGATAGTTAAGTGTCACTGACTCAGAACATTTTAAAATCCATATCACACCCAGCTGGAGATAACATGCAAGAAATACCAACCCCAACTTTCATACTGTTCAAAAGGCTTTGATTTAATAGCAACAATAACCTTAGAGAGGAAATTCATCTTTTTTAGTCCAGTAGATATGCTTCTAACAGTAGCTGATATAGTTATTGCTTAATTTTATGCTTCATGGTGGTAGTAGCAATTAGGAAGAAGTAATTTCTATTATAATTGATGAACAAATAAACTTTTATTCCCTTATAGTGTTTTTAGTAAAACTTCAGCTTCCCAAATACAGATTAAAGTCTCAGTCTTATTGAAGGGCAGCAGAATATGCCACCCAAAATATGTCAGTTTGGCATATTGACTATTTTGAATTAATGTTACTTGCAAAACAGCCATTGCAAGAAGGACACTCTGACCCCTTTTTGTCCCCCTGAAAGCAGGAAATGAATTTCCCATGGGAAAGTTAATTTCCCTGTACCCAGAGGAAGAGAGACATCCTTACCACCAGAAATAAGAAAATTAGGGCTGAGAAGACTATAAAAAAACTTGTTATTTCCTCACTAATTTACTACCTCAAACCCAACCTTTTCTACCTTACACTATAAATATATTTTCAGAGGTATAAAGGAAAAAAAAATAGCATTGCCTTTCATTGCCAAAAAAAAAAACCCCAAAAAACAAAAACAAAAACCCTTTGACTTCAATGTTATCATCATAGCTAATAAACAAAACATATTGAAAGATACAATATTTTTTGTATGCCATCTAATACCTATTTTTTAAGTACAGTCATTTGATAGTACATCCATTGGATCCTTTGTGAACTCTTAAAACTAATACATGTCAAAGTTCAGATTTACATTTTATATGAATTGAATATAGGATAAAATAGTATACTCTATGTAAGGTGCTATAATAATTACACTATTGTATTCTTTGGAGAAAAGACCAATTTAAGCAATTTTGTAGCTATAGGTCATCTTTACTAGATTGTTCTGATGATTTAGATTTATAAGTGTGTTGCTCTATACAAAACATACAAAATCTGTTGATCATTCAATAATTATTTTGAGTGTTTTTTCTGTGGATAATGCACTGTCCCAGGAATTGAATAAGGCAGTGAAAAAACCAGATCAGGCCCTTGCCCTCATGCAACTCATCTTTATATAAGGTGGGATTCTGTATTAAACAATGGATTCGTCATGCCATACAATTGTGAGAGGTGTTCCAAAAGGACAGGGCTTCTTATCTTTAATGTGCATCTGAATGACCTGGGGATCTTATTAAAATGCAAATTCTGGTTCAGTAAATCCAGCCCAAGCCTGAGGTTCTGTATTTCCAGCAAACTTCCAAGTAATGCCAATGCTGCAGGCTGGCCTTACAGACCTCCCTTTAAGTGGCAAGGAGTTTGGATGCTGCAGAATGCACAAGAGGGAAAATGACCCAACTCAGGAGATTAGGGAGTGATGAATAAATCATTGAGACCTAAAGAAGCAGGAGTTAAATGATGAATGAGAAGGGACAAAGAATATTTCGTAAGAGGGCATAGCAAGTGTGAAGGCCCTGGTGGGATAGAATCATGTTGCACCACAGGATATGCAAGGCCAAGGTGGCTCTAACATCAGGTTGAAAAAAGAGAAAGGATTGATGCCAGTTGACATTGGCAGGAGTCAAATTACTAAGGGGATAAGGATGGGATGCAGAGGCATGGTGGTGAAAGTCTGAAAGCAAGAAATTGGAAAAAGTTTGGGAAAATGGAGTTTTGAGGTCACGGGTGTTTAAAAGATAAACTGAAGCATATTAAAATCTTTAAAAGTTTGTTTGAACAATAATTGATTCACATCTGGCAGCATCCCACCTAACAGATAGAAAGGAGTTCCAAGGAGCTATACAAAATGAAAGATTTTGATAGACAGAAGGAAATGGGAATAAGAAACAAGAAACGTGTGCTGGTCAAAAGAAAGTTGGTTGGTTAGTGCAAGGTTACTTTCCGTTAGGGGGTAGCAGAGGTCTCTCAGGAAGATTACCTAACTAGTGTTGATCAAGCTACTCCTGATTGACTGGTTTCCGATTCCATTTTGGGAGAGATGAAACTGTAATTAAGTCTTGGTTTGGTGATGTAGGGCTTAACATAAATAACTCTGGCTTTAACACAAGCAATGAAGTTTTCAGAAAAGAGGAATGTAGATGAGAGCCAGGGTTTCAGAAAAGTTGTTCACAGGTACTCTTTGGGGTCAAGAGTCAGAGAGAAGCCTGAAAAGTTAAAAGAATGGCCCTAGGAATTCCCAGATGGTGATGTTGAAAGTAGGAGGAAAGGCTGAAGGGACAAGCAGGTGAAACTCTAACTGTCCTGAGGAGGACACACTAGACAATAGAAGAGGAAACCAGATTTAAAATGGTCTTCTTTGAGCTTTAATCCAGGATGCTATTAAGTATCAATGAATGAGAGAAATCATGTTTAGTGGTCAGGAATAAGGCCTTGAATCCTGTTGCAGGATTCAAGACCTATCTCAGGATCCTCATGGCCCTGTGAACAT
This sequence comes from Ursus americanus, assembly GCF_024610735.1. Lineage (NCBI taxonomy): Eukaryota > Metazoa > Chordata > Mammalia > Carnivora > Ursidae > Ursus > Ursus americanus. The sequence goes on from NC_142137.1 coordinate 31,230,475, forward strand.
GGGCAATGTAATTAACCTCTCTCTCATCAGTTTCCTTGTCTCTAAAAAGAGATAATATATCAATTTTCTAGGGTTGTTGTGAGGACCAAATGCAATAACAATATGTAAAGGGCTTCCTGGTACATGGTAACTAGTCCATAAATGTTGGCCATTATTATTTTTGTTCTCACACAAACTATGTATTTATTTTTGACCTTAATTTTCTGAGGATATTAAAATTGATTATATCTAACACATTCTCTAATTTAAATATCTATGATTTCATCATCATAAGAAGAATATTTAAATATGTAAATTATAAAAATAGAATGACTTAATTTCCTGTTCCCAAGTTGTTGCCCAGGTGTTTACATCATTTATGAATTTTGGGAATCCCTTTAAAATAGCTCTGTATTCTGTTCTTCCAGCTCTCTATTTTCAGAACATAGCCACCAAAAACACTCATCCAAGATAGGATGTCTATAAATTATTTTATTTTTCAAGAGTTATGTAAGTAAAGTGTAGAAGAGACAACAACTTGAACAAATATTAGTTATCTTTTTTTAGGAAATTGAGTGTTTTTAGTTGCTTAAAATTAAGACTGTCTTTCATAGCGTTCCCTGTTGTGGGATATAGTCCAGTGACTAAGTTCTGGCCAATGAGAGACACATCAATATGCTGTATGGTAGCCTACAGGAAATCTCCCCAATGTTGCTTGTGGCTCTTCTTCTTCTTCCTGCTTACTGGAATGTGGATGAGGTGCCTAAGCTGAAGTAGCCATCTAGAAGAATCAGGTGGAAGTCATGTGCTGATGATGGAGAAGCAGCAAGATAAAAGACGCCTGCATCTCTGGCCATGTACCACTACACCAGCCCAGGATAACCTTCATCTTGCTTCTTTTAAGTGAGTAATGAATGATCTTCTATCTATTTAACCCAGTTATTTGGGGATTCTGATCAATAAGTGGTAGAAAGATAGAGATCTATCTATCCAGATAGATGTATCAAAGGAAGACCTTAGTCTCATACAAAAATTTGTTTTATTGTCAAAATTACTTTGAAATTTTGAACAAATTTGAACACAGTTTCTTAAAATATATAAATTCACATCTATGTAGAAATATATTGAATTATAAAGACCCAATGATAGTTTATCACTTATAAAAGTGAAACACATAATCCAAAAAAATGCAAATTTAGCGTTTATTTTATTAATCAGAACCAGTTTTGTTTCAAGGAAGAGAAATCTATTTAAATTTGTTCAGGGAAGAAGATGGGGAGGGAAGAAAGATCCTGTAAGGTTATAAATATCTTAAAACACAAGGGAAAAAAAAGTCCAGAATAAAATAAAACAAGCAAAATGAACAAACAGAAGTCATGAAATGTTATGAACGAAGTTGTCAACCACAGTAGTTCCTAAAGACTATTCCATAATGAAATACCTCAGGATATAATATCTCATGATTCAAACTACTGAAAGAATGAATCAAATATAATTAGTTCATTCCAGCCTATAAGTTGGTTTGCCTTTGGTCAAATGTCCAGCTCTGGGTCCAGTTATGTCCAGAATATCTAAGTCATATAATTCTATCAATGTTGTCAGGTTTCTGGTGAGAAAGACATTCTCTTAGAAAGGAATCTGAGAAGCCAAGCAATTATCAACTTCTTAATATGCTAATATTTAATGTAATAATTTACATATATATAGTTATATATATATCCTTTTGTAACTTGTGCTGGTAATTATCTAGCAATCAATACTCATTCTCATCTGCTTTTATGTCAATGATTTTGTAAGAATTTATATATTGGTATTAAATTCATTTTTGCTTAAATACTTGAGAAGTTTTTTCTTACTAGGACTGATACACTACTCTAATGATGAAGAAAGCTACCAGAACTTCGAATATTAAATGAAGAAAGTTATTGTCACTGAAAACTTGACAAAAGTATTTTGATATTTAATCTAATATGGGGGCATCTGCATGGCTCAGACAGATAAGGGTCCTACTCTTAATTTTGGCTCAGGTCATGATCTCCCAATTGTGGGATCAAGCCCGGTGTCAGGCTCCACACAGGACATAGAGCCTGCTTAAGATTCTATCTCTTCCTCTTCCCCTTCTCCCCACTCTTCTCTCTAAAAAAAGAAAAGAAAATGGTCATGTAAGTTTCATGAAGACAAGGAATTCTATTTTTGAAAACTGTTATATCCTTAGTGTGTAGATATCATATAGTATGTCTTTATATTTTTTGAGTGAATGAGCTATCAAAAACACATTGACTAAAATTTACATGCAGTACAGAGTTAAATGACAACCATCCAAAAGATGGCTACCAAAAGCTTAATATTGTCAACAGTACAGAGAAAGCATTAAAGATGTTAATCTCCCAAGGAAAACAGATGCATACGACAGATTTCTGATATTGTCATCACTAGAAGTGCTCCAGTGAATTAAAGATATTGAAAAGGTTATTATCTAGAGCTATTATGTTTCATCAAGAAAGAAGTCAGACTAATTAAGGCATTTTGTTTATGAAAATGATTTTACCTACATAACTGTTGTTAACATTGATCATTACTTTCAATGTACTTTGTTAATTAGTTTTGTGACGTTTTCACCTATACCAAACATGCAATAGTGCCGTATGTCTTGTGTTGTGGTAATTGACAATAGGCCATGAGTAATAAGTAGTAACTAATAATATAAAGGCCATGTTTTAAACAATAGTTAAAACAATAGATGCAGCAAAACAATACAAACCTAAACCTTCCAGAAAAAAGAAGCATGCACTTTTTTCAAGGTGAGGTTGAATTTCCTTTGATCTTTTTATATTCTATCAACACACTATATCCCAAATGTGTGTACATAAAACAACAATGTGCTTAAACACACACACACTCCAACTCTAATATAAGCCAATGGTTTTATTAAAAGAAAGAAACATGAAATGGGTTTTAGTTGTTATTTGAACATCATAATCCATGATTTATAGGTGCTCATTCTATAAAATATGACTTACACCTAATAAAATGTGAGATCCCAAAATTTAATTTTATAAATTAGAATGTGAAGAGAATTTAGAGTCACTGTATCCCTGCCTTCCTTTCTGAGACAGGAATACCTTCCTTCAAAATGTCTTTTGCAGTAACCTCTTAATTTTCGTACAAGCAGTAGCTTCCAATACAACTTGATTATGAAATTTAAATTATCTTCAAGGAAGTTCCACTTACTGATCCTAGTTTAGCACTTGAGCATGATTTGAAATCAACCTTTTCTTTATTCCACAGTAGAGTCTTCTGAATTCTTGGAGATATACTTTGTCTTTCTCCTTTAGTCACATGTCCTTCAATCCTAAACATTCCACCAAATCTTCTGTGACACAATCTACAACATGATTTTGAGATCTCTTCTTCCATCTCTTCTGTCTTAAAGGACAAAGTATTCTTGACCAAGCCTACCATACCACAAATGCTTTATTCTGTGCCTTCTTGTGTCTTAGAAATTCTTAAGCATACCATATTTATACAAGGTTGATAAATCATTACATTGTTTCTTGAGGGAAGAAATCATTTGTCTTATTCAACTCAGGCTGCCATGACAAAATAGCATAGATTGGGTTGCCATATATATATATATATATATATATATATATATAGTTTCAAGTTTTTACTGAAATTCTAGTAACATATGGTGTAATATTGGTCTCAGGAGCAGAATTTAGCAATTCATCACTTACATATAACACCCAGTGCTCATAATAACAATGCCCTCCTTAATCCCATCACCCATATAGCCTTTCCCTTACTTACCTCCCCTCCATCAACCCTCAGTTTGTACTCAAAAGTCTCTTATGGTTTGCCTCCCTCTCTTTTCCCCTCCCCCTTCCCCTACGTTCATTTGTTTTCTTTCTCAAATTCCACATACAAATGAAATCATATGGTATTTATCTTTCTCTGACTGACTTGTTTCACTTAGCATAATATACTCTAGCTCCATCCATGTTGTTGCAAAAGGCAAATTTTCGTCCTTTTTATGGCTGATTAATATACCATTGTACATACATATATACTACATTTTCTTTATCCATTCATCAGTTGATGGACATTTGGGCTCTTACCATAATTTGGCTATTGTTGATAATGTGGCTATAAACATCAGAGTGCATGTGTCCCTTCAAGTCTGCATTTTTGTATCTTTTGGGTAAATACCTAGTAGTGCAATTGCTGGACCTAGGGTAGTTTTACTTTTAAGTTTTTGAGAAACCTCCATATTGTTTTCCAGAGTGCCTGCACCAGTTTGGATTCCCACCAACAGTGTAAAGTGTTACCCTTTCTCTGTGTATCCTCACCAACATCTGCTGTTTCCTGTGTTGTTAATTTTAACTATTCTGACAGGTGTGAGGTGGTATCTCATTGTGATTTTGATTTGTATCTCCCTGCTGATGAGTGATGTTGAGCATTATTTCATGTGTCTGTTAGCCATCTGGATGTCTTCTTTGGAAAAATGTTTATTCATGTCTTCTGCCCATTTCTTAACTGTATTTTCTTTGGGGGGAGGTGTTGAGTTTGAATAAGTTCTTTATAGATTTTAGATACTAACCTTTTATCAAATATGTCTTTTGCAAATATCTTCTCCCATTTTGTAGGCTGTCTTTAATTCTGTTGATTGTTCCCTTCTCTGTGCAAAAGATTTTTATCTTGATGAAGTACCAATAGTTCATTTTTGCTTCTGTTTCTCTTCCCTCCAGAGATGTGTCTAGTAAGAAGTTGCTATGGCTGAGGTCAAAGAAGTTGCTGCCTGTGTACTTCGCTAGGATTTGGATGGTTTCCTGTCTCACATTTAGGTCTTTCATCCATTTCAAATTTGTTTTTGTGTATGGTGTAAGAAAGTGGTCCAGTTTCATTATTCTGCATGTTGCAGTTTTCCCAACATCATTTGGTGAAGATATTGTCTTTTTTTCCATTGGATATTCTTTCCTGCTTTGTCAAAGATTAGTTGACCATATAGTTGTGGTCCAATTCTGGGTTGTCTATTCTCTTCCATTAATCTATGTTTCTTTTTTTGTGCCAGTATCATACTGTCTTCACAACTACAGCTTTATAATATACTAGGGTCCAGAACTGTGATGCCTACTTCTTTGTTTTTCCATTTCAAGATTGCTTTGGCTAATCAGGATCTTTTGTGGTTCCATACACATTTTAGGATAGTTTGTTCTAGCTCTGTGAAAAATGCTGGTGGTATTTTGATAGGAATTGCATTAAATGTGCAGATTGCTTTGGGTAGTATGGACACTTTAACAATATTTGTTCTTCCAATCCATTAGCATGGAATGTTTTTCCATTTTTGTTGTGTTCTTTCAATTTCTTTCATAAGAGTTCTATAGTTTTCAGAGTACAGATCTTTAACCTGTTTGGTTGGGTTTATTCCTAGGTATCTTATGGCTTTGGGTGCAATTATAAATAGGATCAAGTCCTTGATTTCTCTTTCTCCTGCTTCATTACTGGTGTATTGAAATGTAACAGACTTCTGTATGTTGATTTTGTATCCTACGACTTTGTTCAATTCATGTATCAATTCTAGCAATTTTTGGTGGAGTTTTTCAGGTTTTCTACATACAGTATCATGTTGTCTGAGAATAGTGCTAGTTTGGTTTCTTCCTTGGCTATTTGGATGCCTTTTCTTATTGTTGTCTGTTGCTGTGGTTAGGACTTCCAGTGCTATGTTAAATAAGAACGGTGAGGGTGGACATCCCTGTCTTTTCCTGACCATAGAGGAAAAGCTCTCAGTTTTTCCCCATTGGGAATGATATTAGCTGCCGGTCTTTCATATGTGGCCTTTATGATGTTGAGATATGTTCCCTCTATCCCTACTTTGTTGAGGGCTTTTATCAAGAATGGATGCTGTACTTTGTCAAATGCTTTTTCTGCATCTATTGAGAGCATCATATGGTTCTTATCCTTTCTTTTATTAATGTGGTGTATCACATAGATTGATTTGCCAATATTGAACTATCCTTGCAGCCTAGGAATAAATCCCACTTGATTGTATGAATAATTCTTTTAATGTATTGTTGGATTTAATTTGCTAGTGTCTTGAGAATTTTTGCATCCATGTTCATCAACGATATTGGCCTGTAATTCTCCTTTTTAGTGGGGTCTTTGTCTGGTTTTGGACTCAAGGTAACGTGGGCTTCGTAGAATGAGTTTGGAAGTTTTCCTTCCATTCCTATTTCTTAGAACATGTTAAGAAGAATAGGTATTAACTCTTTAAATGTTCAGTAGAATTCCCCTGGGAAGCCATCTGGCCCTGTGCTTGGGTTGTTGGGAGATTTTTGATCACTGATTCAGTTTCTTTGCTGGTTATCAGTCTATTCAAATTTTCTATCCCTTCCTGTTTCACTTTTGGTGGTTTATATGATTCTAGGAATTTATCCATTTCTTCCAGATTGCCCAATTTGTTGGTATAAAATTTTTCATAATATTCTCTTATAATTGTATTTCTGTGGTGTTGGTTGTGAGCTCTCCTCTTTCATTCATGATTTTATTTATTTGGGTCTTTTCTCTTTTCTTTTAGATAAGTCTGCCTAAGGGCCTATCAATTTTTTTTTTTTTTAATTCTTTCAAAGAACCAGTTCCTAGTTTCATTGATGTGTCCTGCTGGGTTTTTTGTTTATTTCTATGTCATTTATTTCTGTTCAAATCTTTATTATTTCCCTTCTTCTGCTGGCGTTAGGCTTTTTTTTGCTGTTCCTATGGAAACTCCTTTAGGTGTAAAGTTAGGTTGTGTATTTCAAAATTTTCTTGCTTCTTGAGGTAGGCCTGTATGGCTAAATATTCCCCTCTTAGGACCACTTTCACTGCATCCCAAAGGTTTTGGACTGTCATGTTTTCATTTTCATCTGTTTCCATGTATTTTTTTTTTCTATTTCTTCTTTGATTTCCTAGTTAACCCATTCATTCTTTAGTAGGATGTTCTTTAACCTACATATATTCGTGGTCTTTCCAAATTTTCTCTTGTGATTAACTTTTAGTTTCATAGCATTGTGGTCTGAAAATATGCATTTTATGATCTCAATCTCTGTGTACTCATTGAGGCCTGATTTGTGACCCAGTATGTGATCTATTCTGGAGAATGTTCCATGTACACTAGAAATGAATGTGTATTCTGCTTCTTTAGGATGAAATGTTCTAAATATATCTGTTAAGTCCATCTGGTCCAGTGTATCTTATTCAAAGCCATTGTTTCATTGTTGATTTTCTGCTTAGATGATCTCTCTATTGCTGTAAGTGGGGCATTTAAGTCCCCTACTATTATCGTATTATTATCAATGTGTTCCTTTGTGTTTGTTATTAATTGATTTGTATATTTGGGTGCTCCCAAGTTGGGGGCATACATATTTACAATTGTTAGATCTTCTTGTTGGATAGACCCCTTTATTATGATATAGTGCCCTTCTTCATCTCTTGTTACAGTCTTCGGTTTAAAATCTGGTTTGTCTCATATAAGTATTGCTACTCCAGCTCTTTTTTAAGTCTATTAGCATGATAAATGTTTCTCTATCCCCTCACTTTCAATCTGCAGGTGTCTTTAGGTCTAAAATGAGTCTCTTGTAGGCAGCATATAGATTGGTCTTGTTTTTTTTTTTTCCATTCTGATACTCTATGTCTTTTGATTGGAGCATTTAATCGATTTACATTCAGAGTGATTATTGAAAGATATGAATTTAGTGCCATTGTATTACCTGTTAAATTGTTGTTTCTGGAGATTTCCTCTGTTTCTTTCTAGTCTTTATTGCTTTTGGGAGGTTTTATTCCCACTCAAAGAGTCCCCTTTAATATTTCTTGCAGGGCTGGTTTAGTGGTCACAAACGCTTTAGTTTTTATTTGTCTGAGAAATTTTTGATCCCTCCTTCTATTCTAGATGACAGCTTTGCTGCATTAAGTATTCTTGGCTGCATATTTTTCCCATTCAGCACATTGGATATATCATGCCATATTCTTCTGGCCTGCCAAGTTTCTGTAGGCACCTGCAGAACATAGGTGAGGGGGGCTTGATGTAAGCTGCTCAGGTCTCCACTGCGTGTACTTTGCTGCTCACTGAAGTTCATCTGTGCTGAAAAGCAGTGGGAATAGTGGTGTCAGCCAGCTCTCTTGTCCTTGGAGAGGGGAGTTTGCACCAGCCACTGTTCAGGAAGCCCTCACAGAAGAGCGAACAATCTCTCCTCGTGTGTCCCAGGCATCCCTCAGGTCCTTGCATTTACCCTGTCTGTTCCAAGCCATGTGCCCACCCAGTGGCACAGGGCTCCTGTGTTTTATCTCAGGCACACTGGCTAGGTTTCACAACATCAAATTCTAGGGACCCAGCACAGCATGGACCCTCACTGATCCTCTGACATAGGGTCTTACTCTGCTGTGGCTAGTGCCAGTTTGTCCCAAAAAGGCAGTCACACAAATGTGCAGGTGCTTGGATTTTACGGAAAGGCACAGCAAAGCGCCTGAGTCCAGGTGAACCATCCTCAGCAGGCATCGCTGCTCTCATGCCAGTGAACTGGGCAGGCAGCTCAGCAGTGCCTGCCAGCTCTTTTGTCCCCAGAGAGGCAGTGCCACCTCTCCCGGATGCTCCCAGAAGGGGAAATGTCTATCCCAATGTGACCCCAGGGATCCTTAGACCATGCTGTCCTTTCCCAGGCTTCTGCCCTCCTTCTCCACAGGAACGCCGCTAGACCCACTGGGCTCCACCCCATCAAGGGCTCAGACTTCTAAAACTTGAGGCTTTGAGCTCCATGCTTATAAAAATTTGTGATTCTGAGCCCCAATCTTTCTCCCTGTCAATGGTTTGGGGGAAATAGTTTTCTTGTTCAAGCCCTGCTTTCTGTTCATTCTCTCTTTCTCTCTCTCTTTCTCTTCTCTCTACCCACCAGAGCTTCCTCCGCTCCACGGCACCAGTGATTCTTTTCTCCCCCAAATTATGCCTCTGCACCTCCTACCTTCCACAATGTGGCCTCTTTTCTCCCTCTAGTTGTGCAGTTCTCTCAATCCTCAGATTGATTTCCCAGGTCTTCAGAATGATGCAGTATTCATCTAGCCGTGTTTAAGGCATGAGGCAAGCGTACGGTCTTCCTGCTACTCCAGTATCTTAACTCTTCCTTAGAAATGGGGTGCTTTAAAAAAAAAAAGAAAGACATTTATTTATCACAATTATGGAGGCTGAGATGTCCAAGTTCAAAGTGCTGACAGATTTGGTTCTTGATAAGGGTCCTCTTCCTGGTTTGCAGATGGCTGCCATCTCACTGTGGGTTCTTACGGCTTTTCCTTGGTACATGCATATGGAGAGAGAGAGCTCTCTGGTCTCCTTCTTTTCTTATAAGCACACCAGTTCTATCATATATGTACCACCCTCATAACCTAATCTAAACCCAATTACCTCCCAAAGGCTCCACACCCCAATACCATCATATAGGGAGCCAGGGTTTCTGCATATGAATTTTGGGGGAACACAAACATTCAGCCCATAACACCAGTCCTATGTTGATCTTCAGATGGCTAGAGTGGAGTCTGGCACATATAGATATTTGGTAGTGGGATAGTTTCATAATTTATATTGTCAATTAAGTTTTCTTAGGCTGTGAACTCCTTAAAGATAAAAAAATATATATATCTTAAATGGATCATTTCACAGAATATTGTAATAACTCCTTAAGCAAACTGTCAAGCTGATTGTCCAGCATGATTAAAACAAAAACAAAACAAAGCAAATAGAAAATGACTTTTTTAAAGAATGAGATCTCCATAATTACAGGTAAAGGGTCAGAATTTAATCATATCTCTTAGTTCTTTTACGACTGAAGACCAGGATAAATGCTTAGGTTATACATAAATTTTAAATATATATATATATTAATTATATATAAATATATATAAATTTTTACATTTTTATATTTTTAATCATATATATATATAAACTAATTGCTCCATCATCAACAACAACCACAAAATAATGGGAAAAGAGCAGCTTTCTTGTCATTGCTGGTTTGTCACTATACCAACATAGATTATTGCTCAGTCGCCTCATTAATTAAACTAGGCAATCTGTAGGAAGTCAATGGATATTATTCTCTTATACAGGAAGGACCGGTTCAAGCTCTAAGTGAAGAATCGTTTTTAACCATTTAGACTAAAAACAAAATATTCAAAACTTGCTTTGACTTTGGGAAATTGGTGGAAGTCACTTTCCTGTTTTTATTATTGACTAGTGCTTAACACATATTTCCAATTGAATACTCCTAAGGATGCATTAATAGTGGTCCTCTACAAAGGGAATTCTCTAAAGGGGGACAAAGAAGGAGTGAACTAGTATGTGTGTTTGCAAAGCCTGTCTAAGGAGTCCAACAAATAACTTTCAGTACCTCCACTTGAGCTGAAGCCCCACACTGAATCATAGGATTTCAAATTGAAAGGCATTCCATCACCACATTAAACACTACAACCCTAAAGACAGCCAAAGCATTATTTTCATTGTTATTGTTGTTTTGGCCAGGGAAGACAGGTACACTTCTAATTATTAGTCCAATGAAAGTAAAATTCAGTATGTCATATACTTTGATAGAAAGATAGAAAGCATGCTAGTAACCAACATGTATTAGATGAGAAATAGAGTAATCAATCAAAATAAGCCATAAAAACCTGGTGTGCTGAAAAGTCTCTACCTCTAAAATTGAACTTTAAAATAGAGTGCGCATGCATTGAACAATGATCAATGCATTCATGGCAAATGCCATCATCTGAATACACAATTATAAGCATCAGTTTTCATCTTGCCTGAGCTGGTGTTGTTTTTGGTGCTTCCCAAAAGTGCAGTGAAATTCTTTTTGTTTAAAATGAAGGAATTTGTAACAACCTTAGAAGACTCACCTTTTGTGATAGTATTGGCATTTTTCTGTCAGGCCATGCAAAAATGATTTAGGATTTTTGTTTCTGGGAAGTATGCAGATTGAGGGAGGTGGTTTTTTTTTTGTTTTTTGTTTTGTTTTGTTTTGTTTTGTTTTGTTTTCCTTCTTTTAGCAAGCCTCATAATGAATGCCTTAATCGTTAGGAAACCCATTTAAAATCTTTTACTTGCAATTTCCTGAAAATAACCATGGTTCTATATTGAAAACCTTCTAGGGCAGCCTTTATTTTATAGCAGGAAAATAATAAATAATGTCCTTATGTAGAGAATCTGGAGGCTGAGATAGAATGAAGTTCAAAAGAATTTTTCTGAGAGAGGAGTGAAGAAATGACATAGACATTACTGTCCTGTATAATTTGGAGCCCTGTACATGCAGTTATTTGAACAGTGATATCAGCAAAACTGAAGGTCATTTAAGATTCGGTAAAAGTAAACAAAATATAATCTAAAATTGAATACTACTTCTTTTTTATAATGAGAATATTTTTAAGGATATACTTTTTATCAATAATTTTGTTGCCCCAGGATAAAATGACTTAGAAAAAGCAAGAATTTTTGCCCTGTCCCCAAATCCTCAAGGTCACTCCATTAGTACCCCTGTGTTAACCATCACAGTTGTCTCTATCTTGGCCCCTGGGACACACTCTTCCCTAGCAGGGCTGTTATTACCACCTGCTGCCCTTTCAATCTTGAGCTGTGTATCCCTGGCCCTCCACTCCCAGAGCCACTGTTTGGGAAGCCACTGCCATAATTCTTCAGTCACCACGATAACCATTAATATGGTATTAAATATATATAATTTCTCTCTTCCATACATTCTCTATGTCAATGCCTTTTAACCTTCACAAATTATAAAATATTTTTATATAGTTATGGTTGCATTTATAAAATGGATTCCTGCTACAAGAGGATGTATTTATCAGCGAATATCAGCCCTTTCCTGGGCTAGGTTTACTTTGCAAGACTGTGGGCCGGTGAGAGCCAGACTTCTTGTCTTTTATAAGATAGCTATCATCCCTCTGTCCATGTGGTCAGTCTCCTTGTCTAAATGCTCTGCTATCATTACTGGGCTTAATTCCACCCCTTTCTAGATTGGCCATTATGATCTAGATTCTATAGAAATTATGAATAGCCTGGAGGCAAGCTACATAGGTCAGTATACTACATCTGTCACTTATTAATGGTGTAAACAATTCATTTCCTCATCGGCAAAACGTGACCAAAAATAGCTCTCAGCTTTCAGAGTTGTTTTGAAGATTAAATGAGTTAATATGCTTATAGTAATTAAAACAGTACCAGACATATATTAAATATAATTTATACTAATAAGAGCAAGCGTACATTGCCATGGTAGTCAGAAGGAAATTCATTCCATTGTGGAATGAAGATCCAGAAACTATACTAGGTAGAAAAGAGGTCACAGTGCTGGCCCTGGAAAAGCAGTACAGATGTAGAAGAGAGAAGGTCTAATAGGAGCTAGCAATACAAAAAAGGTGTAGCTGAGAAAATGGTCATAAGTAAAATTGTAAAAATACAGTTTATTAAAACTTGTAAGTGCATTGATTAACATGGAGTTCAGAATTGCAGCAGGTCAGAGACATTTTAGAAATTCCATATGAACATAACAAAATTAATTACATTTTGAAAACTAGCCTCTTCAACATATGTAGAGAGAAATGAAGATAGTTGGCTCAGAAAGTCAAGGTTTGGTAGTGGGTTTTATTTTATAAATTTAATGATGTGAAGAAATTTTAGATAGTGAATGAGATGAGAGCAATTTTCAATACAAACATTTCAATATGCAAAAGTAAAATCAGGCAGGAAGTTAACTTGCCTTTTCTAAATATATTTTGGGGTCCATAAATGTCCTTATTTGGTTGGATCATAAATCATGTGGTGTGTCTGGTTTGACTTATGAAAAAGTATTAAAAGTAAGTAAATGTAAGTCAAAATTACATGAAAAATATTCCAGCAGAATCTTGTCCAAAGTTGAAAGGAGGAACGAAATGCTAATAGCTGTTATGTAAGTGAGGAACCATGTTGTCCTGTGAGATCAGGGAGTTTTCAGGGAGAGCTGAGGAAAAAGTTGCCTGGAGTACAGAGATCATCTAGGGAAAAGTTAAAGTGTATTTAGGATATGTGAAAGGGTGGTTGTGCAAAAAAGAAAGATTAGGGAAAATAATTCCTGGACTAGAAATGTAAAAGTATATCAAGTTCCCACCCAGCAACCTGTTCGCATGGCTGCCCCCAGCATAACCTCCCTGGCCCCTGTCACTATAGGTCAGGTTCCCTAGCTCAGCATCACACCCCACACACAAATAAGCTGCAGGTCAGCTATGTAATGACTCAGGCTTGTTCATACTGATCTCACTGTTTTGATTTTGCAATTGGGGTAAATGAGATGTGACAGTGCCAGAAGCATTCTTTATAGTTTAGTCTCTCACCTATTAGGGGATTGAGAGTTCAGCATACCCACAATCATACTCAAAAACTGTTGCAAACATGCCAATAATAAGAGAAGGTGCATACATGCCTGAGTGTGTATATCAGAAACTTACCATGTACCACTTCAAGTCCTTTTAACCTTATCTTTCTTGTCGCAGCCACTGCTGGGCTCACCAGCGGTGTGTGGTCTCTGACTTATATACAGACACAAGCTGAGAGTGCCTTGCTTGAGGCGAACACTACACACTCCTCTAGAACTTCCCTGCTGCTGTTGAAACATCAGATGCCTTATATCCCCACTCAGTGTCCACTCGTGTGCAAACCAGAAGCGCAATGGGGTAAAACCATATAATGCAAACTTTTGAGCAGTAAGATCTAGGACCCAGTGAATAGTTTGTTTTATTTTGCTTTTCCTTTCCTCTCCTTAGGTGTATGGTCCTCAGAAGCAACCATTTCTCAGCCTTTTTACAAGTCATCAGAAGATTATCCCAAGATTAAGTTATAAAGTATCTGGATCTAATTCCAATGTCAGGGAAGAGTGGATTTCCCCACCAATAAGCAATTCTTGGACACTAGCTGGGTGTCCTACAGTTTAACTGAGTTCTAACACTATTTACCTGGAGATAGCACCAGAGTTCGTGGCTTAAGGGGTTAGTCCTACAAGACTGCCTTCCCATCAAGCCCCCCCCCCAACCTACCTCTTCAGACACCAGTTGCAAGTGTAGGTTATCACTTGTGTTTCTGATTGACTGGCTATACATTGAAGGTTCCAATGACCCCCCTTCTTTGGGTTCATTTAATTTGTAGAGCAGCTCACAGAACACAAAGAAAATCTCAAGAAATTCAGTGAAACCTGAGTTGGGTAAATGCAAAGGAAACCCCAAAAAAAGGACATTATTTTCAAACTGATAAAAGCCTAGGAAAAAAAGAAAATCTTGTAAAGTAGAATCACACATCACATATAAGGAAATAACAATATGAATGTCAATTGACTTCTCATCAGAAAAAGTGGAGGCCATAAGAAAGTAGAATAATGTTTAAAGTGCTAAAAGAGAAAAAGTCAGGACAGACTTCTGTATATGGTGAAAATGTTCTTCAACGATGAGGGTGAAAATAGACATTTTTGGGTAAAATAAAACCAAGAACATTCAACATTAATAGACCTGTACTATAATAATTGCTATACAGAAAGTTATTCAGATTGAAAGGAAAGGAATTAAAAGGGAAACTCAGGTCTTTAAGAAATATGTGAACATGAAAGGACATTTGTTTCTGTTAAATTTTATGAAACACATTAAACTAAAGCGAAAATTATAATATCTTACTGTGGATTTATAATATATTTGGATGCAATGTTATAACACTATACATAGAAGATGGAGCTACGTGTGGTAAATGGACCTAGATGACTACCAGAGCTTTGCGTTTTATGAGAAGAGGTCCAGCGGGATAATTAAGAATATATAGTGTGACCCTTTTAGCAACAATTACAAATCAGTGTAAAAAGATAAATACTGAATTTAGGATGTCTACATGATGACTTTATCAATGCTGTGGGACGATGCTAAAGCAATGGAAAAGAAAAAAAATGTCGGTTAATTCACTAATCTTACTTCAAAAGCTACTGTACATGAAATCTTTTAAGCATTTAATGTTTCCCAGTGAGGAAAGAGTGTGAACTTAGAATGAGAATGAGAATCTATCAGCTATAAGGTTTTGTGCTGACTGAGTATTTTGAGGTATTTCTTATTGCCTTAAAACTTGAAAACATCCAATGTCTAGGATACACTCCAAAATTATTTGGCTTACAAACATAAAGAAAACAGGACTCATTTCCAAGAGAAAAAATAAACAATGAAAATTGACTTCACGATGGTGCAGTAATGTCCATTATGTATTTTCACATTGTTACATGATTGCAAAATTACAAAACGGTTTTTGTAAACCATTCTGAAACATATGTATAAAAGGACCAAGAGCCAAGAGGATGTCCTTATACTTTAGCAGTTTGAAAAGAAGTCGCTAAAATCAGATATAGATCACTATTCGATTTTTTAAAATGTTTGTCACCAAAAGCAGAGCAGTGGTTGTCTGGTTGGGGTGGCGGTGGCATAACTACAAAGTGGTATGATAGAGCTTTTGAAGGATACTAGAAATTGTTTTTATGTCTTGACGGTGATGGTGCTTGATTGAGTAGATACACAGGCCAATATTCATTCATCTGTGTAGTTAAACAAAGCACATTTTAATGTGTAAACTATATTATAAAACTTTTTATTTATTTAAAAAATGTAGATCAAGTCCATTAACTTATTGTATTCTTAAGAAATCAAATAATCATGATCAATAGTTATTACTTAAAATGCCATCTGATTTAAATTTGTATTTAAACAAAAGTACTTTATGGAGAAAAATGATTATTTCTTCAAATTAGCTACTTCATTTGGAAACACAGGAATTGTTACGTAACAGACACATTTTATTTATTCTTTTTCCTTAAGAGAAGAGCAGCTTATCAAGTGATACACGGAGAAGAGATTAAGAAGACAGATAAAATTAGGGGCACCTGGGTGGCACAGCGGTTAAGCGTCTGCCTTCGGCTCAGGGCGTGATCCCGGCGTTATGGGATCGAGCCCCACATCAGGCTCCTCCGCTAGGAGCCTGCTTCTTCCTCTCCCACTCCCCCTGCTTGTGTTCCCTCTCTCGCTGGCTGTCTCTGTCTCTGTCAAATAAATAAATAAAATCTTAAAAAAAAAAAAAAGAAGACAGATAAAATTAAAGTAGTATATTTCTTGCTAATGAACCACGACAAACTGGGTATAAAATGTAGACTCCACAAAGATAATACAGGTGGTTGAGAAAATGAAACAGAGTAATGATCCAGAAACATCATAAAGAGCTGCAGGTTCAGCTTTGCATCTTTACTCTCAGCAAATATAGTTCGAAGTAGATGGTAATGGCTTTGTCATTACTTTTCTGTGTTTCTCTCAGGTTTAATGTGATGGTATGCTTTTAAATTCTGAGCTAATTGGATACTTCAATATATTAACCTTTTCCTTCCTTTTTTTTGCCAGGTAGTATCTATATGGTTAAATTCCTTTGGAATATTTAATTTTATAAACCATTTACTTGGACTTGTAATACATAAGAAAAAATGAATAAAAATAAATAAGAACAACCGATTGGTTTGATAGAATCGGGCCCTGTAACTTGATTATACTCATTCATCTGTTTAGTAAGTACTTATGAACTACACTATGTGTATTACACAACTAGATACTGAAGAGCTTGGTAAAGACATACTGCTTATTCCAAGAATTTCACATAAGAAAAAAAATACTCAGAGCAAGACCATATAGCGTTAATTACCAAATAAATTATCTAAATGTCTGATCAAGACAATAATTGCTAAAAAGATCAATGAAAGTTAAGAACTTCCTAATTTAGAGCCACCAAAAAAAACGAAGCTTGAGCTTGACCTTGGGAGATAGTATGACAATTAAGGAAGAATAGAACCCTTTTGTAATTTCTATTTTCACTTTCCCAAGGACAAATAGAAAAACAGTGTTTTGTAACATATTTTTTATCATAACTACTAATTTACGACTTAAATACAAGCTTGCATTTTATAAAAAAATAAGTTTATTTTTTTTCAAATAGAAAAAAGGACATTTTCAGAAGAATATATTGCCCTCACAGACAAAAGAACCCAAACTATTACATTTCTTTTCTGAAGCCACATTCATAGAATATCAGATGCAAGAGAAACAAATTTGTATGCATGAGTTCATACTTCATTGGCTCCTTTTCCAT
Organism: Ursus americanus; assembly: GCF_024610735.1. Lineage (NCBI taxonomy): Eukaryota > Metazoa > Chordata > Mammalia > Carnivora > Ursidae > Ursus > Ursus americanus. The sequence goes on from NC_142137.1 coordinate 31,247,660, forward strand.
AGAAAATACAACCCAAATGTATTCTATGGCTATCGACATTATAAGTTAAATGAAAAATTATTTCTTGGCTATAATTTTAATTATTGTATATGATCTATGTAAAGGGAGGATAAAAATGAATCCAAAGGGAATCCAAATATTGTTAAAATATATTAGGTAATTAATATTGGGACATTGGGTTTGAATAGAGTAATCCACTTGGAAAAAAAACTAGCACTGTAGATACATTTAGAACATAGTAGCTTTGTGGGGGCTTATACCCTTATGTCTAAATTTTTCTTAGCATATTAGCTGTATTTTTTTTAAAGATTTTATTTATTTATTTAGACAGAGAGAGACAGCCAGCGAGAGAGGGAACACAAGCAGGGGCAGTGGGAGAGGAAGAAGCAGGCTCCCAGCGGAGGAGCCTGATGTGGGGCTCCATCCCCGGAATGCCGGGATCACGCCCTGAGCCGAAGGCAGATGCTCAACGACTGCACCACCCAGGCGCCCCAGCATATTAGCTGTTTACTAGCAAAACAATTACTCATTGACATTTAAGTAATTACATATATTTCCATTCAGAGTTATAAGGCTTCATGATAATAAACACTAGTCTATACCATTTTCTTTAGATAACCTTACAGAAAATATCAAGAAATACAGGCATTTCTCCTAATACCATAAAAAGTATTTATTTATAAAAACTATTCTGCAAGATCATGCACTAAAAATAATAGAGCTAATGGGAAAACAAGGATTGAAGGCAAATCACGTAATGAAAGACATATGAAACTTTGTACTAAAATCATATATAAGTATGTATACATACGTATGTATATAACATATACATACGTATGTATATAATACACATGGGTATAGATATGTATTCACAGTTACATATTCATAGGCAATTGCACCCATTATTTCTGACAGTCAGTCTTTTTCAGCCTTGAACCTTGTCCTTCTGCTTATATCTAACATATTGTCCCCTGGAAACATTTGCTCATTGATAGAATTAAATTCTATCCAATAATAATCTAATCCAGAATGTAAATTTCTTCATCCTTCTTTTTTACAGAATAAAGATTGCTGACCCGTGTTCTAAGTTCTGCCTGAGCTGCTTGTTTCTCCCTTTCAACATATTGTTCCTTGAGCTGCTGAAATAATCATCAGCAAATAGCATTTTGAATATTTAAATATCCACTTTAAACAGTTCCTTTGAGACTATAATATCAAATCCAGTCCCTTCCTCCTAGTGCATTAACTTTCTCCATCAACTCCAGGTCTCTGGCATCCACTTCAACTGGGCTATATAATTGTAAACATATGAGGTTGTAGATGAGTGTGATTATTTATCTGTCCCAAAAAGAAAACAGAGAAAAATTAACCTGAAAGCTGATTAGAGTAATTTTTGTCAGCTATTAACCCAGTAAAAACAGACAGAAATACATAATGGTGACTATCTACTTACAATTAGGCTTTTTTTTTTCCAGCACCAGGGAGTACAAATATTCCTAGAAATAATGAGATCCATCTTTATCCTAGATAGCGATTAGAGAGGGAGACCCCTCTGCCTATGAAATTAATGCAACAAGTCTTTACAAATTATAATTACAAAATTTAAATACCTAGATACATCATTATCAACATGATAGATGATAGATAGATAGATGATAGATAGATGATAGATAGATAGATAGATAGATAGATAGATAGATAGATAGATAGATATCCAGTTGGTTCTGGTTTGTTTTTTTTTTTTTTGGAGAATGCTGACTGATACAGTGGGATTTTATTTTTGTCCTAAACAGGAGTACCAAAAGGGAGGTATGGAATTGGGAAGGAAGGGGAGAGAGAAGGATGAATAAATATCAAGAAACTGGTGGCTGAATTGCAAAAATAGTCAAAATTTTTAAGAAATAAAAGGTTGAAGATTCAACTTTAAGTTATTTATATTTCTGCAATGGATATCTGCCTCCTTGAAGCATTTAATAAAGTCTGCTGTGAACATAATACATTAGGTCAGTGAAGATCAAGGAATAACAGGCTGGCAAAAACAAAACAAAGCAAAAAAAAAAACCAAACAGATGAAAAACCTAAACGGAAGTGAGTTTGCAAGAAAACCCCTAAACTGATTTCAGCTCTGAGCCTCAGGTCACCATAATCATTTACATTTCCACTTCGAACGGATCCTTCTTGCTAATCATTTTAAATCCATTCTTGATGCCCATCCCCCATGATTTTTAGCAACTTAAGGATAGCCTTGAAATTTCTACAAATATGAAATGAGTTTCAGAGCCGATTCTATCTACATCTTGAAAGGCAATGTGACCTCAGCTGAAGACTGAGGTTAAGGAGATGATGGAGGTAGAGTGGCTCCCAACAGTGACTGCTGAGACTATGTACAGCCACATGCAGAAAGTACATCTCAGCGGAGTACGTATACTCTCTGAGTCAGAGGCCCAGTGGTGTGGGAGCAGAGATGAGGTTCCACACTCCACCTGCCTGGGGGTCTGAGCACAAGCATCATGCTGGTGGCTCAGTCAGTTAAGTGTCTGATTCTTAACCTCAGCTCAGGTCTTGACCTCAGGGCCATGAGTTCAAGCCCCATGTTGGGCTCCACACTGGGCATGGAGCCTACTTAAATAAAAAGCAAAACAGATTCACTAAAAATAACTCTCCTTGGAACAACTTTGCTCTGCTCTTATAATTCCAAGGGATATTAAAGATTAGGGTCATGCTTTAGTGGAAATTACAATAACCCTGTTCCTCCATCCTCAGCTCAACGGGCATTGTATGTATGTATGTATGTATGTATGTATGTATGTATGTCAGAGATCAGGGAATCCTTGATGGCACAGTTTACAAATCCAGTGCCTCCCATATCACAAATCACGTTGTTCTTGTTTTGTAATGTCACTTTCTTTATCAACTCATACTAAACACTAACCCTACATGAGACGCCTTGTCTGCCCAGCATAGGACCTCGGAAATGTAATTTTTTGATAGGACATTTTTAAGTGTGAGTTTAAAATGACTAGTTTACACTTTATTTCCCAGTTCATGCTTATAGCTAAGACACCATTTCATGTTTATTATTTAAAAACCTCGATAAAATTCTCAAAGGTATGCAATGTTGTCCATTCTGAAAAGTAAAAACTTTTATTCCATGAGAGCAGCAAAGAGAAGGTGATATAACAGCTGGACTTGAAGTCCCTTCAACTAAGAACGTTGCACATAAATAAAGCAGAAGTTTGTCTAGATGGAAGGAAAAAGTCTGTTCTAAAAATAGAGGCCGATCCTCTGTGTGAGAGATTAAAGTACCAGGTTATAAAGGAGAGAGACGAATGAATATGCTTATACATAAAATATTTGACATCGTTATAGTAAGAAAGTCACGGAATTACCTTTCCCAGAAAAGTGAATTGCTTAATTTCTTTCCAGAATGTGCCAGTCAAGTTTTTGTGCGTATAAGCTGAATGCCAGCATGAAAAAAATATATACCCGGGTTGCAATGTGGAAGAGTGGGCAGGGCAGGTATCGGGGAGAGCCAAGGACGGGAGAATGGGAGATCTGACTTACGGAAAATTATTTTTTCTTATTTTCATAAATGTTATAATTTTGAAAGTAGTAATTTTAATTAGACTAATTACATGTTGCCTGTGAGGAGTTCTGACTACTTAAGCTTTAGTCATCTATTGCTTAAAAAGTAGCATTAGCTATTTATTTTTAAATGGTAACTTCTGACAAGCTTCAAGAAAACAGAATAATTTTATTCCATCTCTTCTAAACATTCCTCTGAATGTATTTTTACCAAAATTAATTTTCATAGTCCATTAATGAAAGTTTCCTAAAGCAAAGGTAAACTAGAAATGATTTAATGCTTACCAAATTAATCCAATTCAAAACAACATTTAGCCTTAACATACTTTACTTCTGTTCCAATGATGTACTTTGACTTCTCAGTTATGATATGCAGTGTAATTATAACATATAGATTTATTTGTTTATATCCTTTCTTTTTCCAGAGATGAATTAAGTATGCCTACCTTAAATACCTATAATACAATATGCTAAAATAAACATTTTTTAAAAGATTTTATTTATTTATTTATTTGAGAGCACACATGATGGGGGGGGAAGGGAGTCAGTGGGAGAGAGAGAATCTGATTGAGCCACCCAGGCAGCCCTATGTTAAAATAAACTTTTTAGAAAAGATTTTATTTATTTATTTGACAGAGAGAGAGAGAGAGAACACAAACAGGGGGAGTGGCAGGCAGAGGGAAAGGAAGAAGCAAGGTCCCCACTGAGCAGATAGCCCAATGAGGGCCCAATTCCAGGACCTGGGATCATGACCCGAGCCAAAGGAAGACACCTAAATGGCTGAGCCATTGAGGCTTCCCTAAAATAAACTTTAAAACAAATGAATGAAATGATTAAAAAAAATGAAAAGAGGCAGGATATGGTAAAGTCGAAACTGAGATTAGTATAAAATTTAGCCAATAAACTTGCCAAATGTGGGAGAAAAATATACTTCTTTGCAATTAAGTCACCAAACAAAGAGGATGAAAACGTCAAATCAAAAATCACATCATCTATAATAAAAAATAAACTTGGTACACAGAAGTAGCCTAATTAAACCATATGTTGAGGCTAGCAAAAATGTCCTATGAGTTTTCAAAAAAAGAATAGCACTCCACCGTACTATAAACACATTCCTCAACATCATCTTTACAGTGACGGGGGCAATGAGATTTTTAAAGGCACTTTTGAATAATATCCTTCCAGGTGGGCTGAAAGCCTAATGAGAACAATCTTTTTAACGATGAAAATAACAGAGCCCAACTTCTGGATCAGGTTAAGATAAGGAAAGTAGTTTCTCTCCCATGAATTAAAACTAAAACCCGTGAATAGAAATGTTCAGTGGATCCAGACAGATGTCTAAGAAAACAGTCTCTTTTAAGTCAGAGAACTTGGAAGGGCCACCTCTGTATGTGAATGGAAGAAAATCTTCTTGTTTTCTTTCTCTTGGCACTCTCCAGCACTGCCTCAGAGCAGGTCCCTCTTAGGGAGCTGCATGCCTAGGGAGGGATGATGGCAGGAGGGGTAGAAATGGCGGTCCCCTGGGCCCCTAAAATGTTGATAAAAATATCCTCCTCACTGACAAGAGAAACTGAGAAAATAGGCCCCTGTGATCAAAGCGTGGCAGGGGTGGGGGTGGGGGTCTCTATTACTTGTTCTCTCTTTTTACATCACTTTTCCTCAAAACAGACCGAACTGTAGAAAGCCTACACAGCATGGTAGGCAACCTCAGCTTTCTAGCCAGAGCACCAGCATCAGTCCTGAGGGAATTAAACTATGGGAGAGAAATACAGAGACAGTATTCGAGAGAACACAGAGATATTTTTGGAAAGTAAAATAAAAGGGGTTTAATAATGGATTAAACCCATGGTGAAGGAGAGTGGGGTATGGAGAATGGCTGTTAGGTTTCTGGCTGAACGCCGGATGGGATGCACTCACTCTATTTACCGACACAGGAAGAGTGCCAGAGTTGGCTTAGACCCTGACTGTAATTTTGAACATAAGAGAGTTAGAAACATCGAGTTTCGTAGGTCACGAATTTTTGGGTCTAAAGCTTAAGGGAGAGATTAAGGTTAAAAGAAAGATACATTTGAGAAATATTGGAGATACAGAGCTCTTTAAATAGAATATGATTAACACTATAGAATTTCATCAAGTATTCAAGTCGAAAAAAATCCAAAAGTCGACGTTTTATTCAGAGGTGGTCATTGGTGACTGTTTTTATTTTTCTGTGAAGTGGGAGGCAAAATTGAGTAGGAAGAAGATTCGTAGTCATGAGCAACACAGAAATGTATCCAGATACCATGACATCCCCAGTATGACGGTGATCATAAATTAATCCATGTTGTTACCCATCTACTCTGTTGTTTATTTTTTCAGTAGTGATTAACTTCCTGAACATTGTTGAGTTTACATACATCTTCAAAGAAGGAGTTTGAAGGGGGAACAAAGTATGTTTTATTCTGTTCCTATACACGGATAAGAGGATGTCAAGGATCCAATACCTTTCTCTAAAGAGCAGAAAGTCATCTCATAATAGGGACAATAAGTAGATGGGCTTTCTTGCTGGCAGAGTATTCATCTTATTAAAATGGCTTTTAATTCCTGGAGGAAGGGGAATGCATTGACTGTTCACACATGGTCATGACTCCTTGGCCCAATTCACAATTCTATGTTACTTATCTCCTCTCTGTACACATTTGAGTATATAATTTTTCCCATGCAACATGGTTGCCACGATAGTATTCGTTGTGTGAATAATTAAGTCATATGTGATTCATAAAAAGTCAATAAATAGGTTAATTTTGAACTTCCCATGATAAATTAATGTGCTTTAGAAAATGGGTGAGATTGTTAATCACACACCTGTTAAATATTAAGGATATCAACAAAAGTAATAACTTTGATTTTAGAATAAAATGTAGGATCTCCCCCATTACTCTACCTATATTCTTGTATAATTAATCCCCTTCCTTTGAGTATAGGTGAGCCTATCATATCATTACTATGATTACATCATATTATATGGCAAAAAAAGACTTTGAAGATGTAATTTAGGTCCCTGATCAGTTGATTTTAGTTAATCAAAAAGGAGATAATCCATGGTGGGCCTGACCTAATCAGGAGAGGATTTTAAAGAGACTTGAGAGAATCTCCCACGGGCTTTAGAGTAGGAAGCTACCATGTTATGAAGAGGCTACATAGCTAGGACCTGAAGGCAGCCTCTAGGAGTTGAGAGTGATCCCCAGTCAACAGCCAGAAAGAAAGTGGGAACTTCAGTTCTATAATCCCCAAGAACTAAATTCTGCCAACAACCTGAATGAACTTTGAAGAGGAACCCAGCTTCCAGATGAAAACATGGCTCATCTGAAACTTTGATCCAGCCTGTGAAACTGAGCAAAGAACCCAGTTACACTATGCATGAACTCCTACCCTACCCTACAGAAATGTAAATGGGTGTTATTTTAAGACACTAAGTTTGTGATAACTTTAAGTTGCAGTAGAAAAATAATACCTGTATTAAGGCCACACTTATTTTGTAACAATTAATTCATAATATTCATCTGCATGAGATTTATCATCTCTCTGTTTTCCACTTAGCAAAAATTAAAAGATATCTGTCAAACACTATTTCTAGATTTCTCTATTTTGGAACTCAATAAAATTCAAGAACAATAAAAAAATATATACAGGCCATTTTTTTCCCCTGAAGAAATGAATCTTCATAGGGTCCCACACAGGGAGTTCAGGAGAGGAAATGTATAATCGTACAGTGTAAGATTAGCTATTTCATCATATAAAAAGAAATGCCAACGAAAAAGCTGGCAATTTTTTAAGCACTAAAATGGTAACGTCTGGGTATATATGAGACGTAGCAACACGAATTCAAATTTTTACATCCTGAAATTAGATACCAGGCTGTACTGAGAAGCCAGTCATGGCCAGGGGTTTTCATTGCCAATATGGACTATCAAGAAGCAGTCGTTTTAAAGAACACATTTGGGGTTTCTAACTGCCACTTTGCTATGCATTATGGGACTTTATAGTTTCTAAGTGCAAAGGGAGTTCAGAAAATCCCTTTCTTTCAACATCTCAGTATGAAAAAGTGGCAAGGATTCTTCACAAATATCACGTACTGGGTAAAATAATTATTATCAGAATTGCTTTGTTAGACTTCTTATATAGCTTTCCGTAGAATGTGAGCTATTATCCGTGATATCTGAACGTGTTTGATTTGGAAACAATTTGTTCAGTATTTTAAAGAATCTTTGGCTTATATGATCTCATAAGACAAAAGAATATGTTATGGTGGCACCTTTGATTATAGTTCTTGAAATTGGAAATACTTTTGAACCGTTAACTTCTTAGTTCGAAGCGAAGTGTGTCTGTGTTAATGCCGTCCTTCAGTCAGATGTGTGGGGGTGGGTTTGAGCAAACCTCACGGACCAGCCTTCATTTCTATGTAAAGAATATTTGCTTATAGTAAATACTTTGTAGGTAAATATCTGATTTTCTTTTTCAGTATTTGTCTGAGTCAGATTTATTTATCAAAATTTGTATTAGCATTAGTCAGCTGTGTTGTGTGATAATCTCATTCCCTGTTTCAGTGGCCTCGGACATCCAGCTGGAAGGAGCAGCCCCCATACAGGACATAAGTAGAGAAGACCAAGGGCTGAGCCAAGCCGTGCAATAGTATTTAACACTTCCGCTCAGACACGGTGTATGTCACACTGGCTCACTTCCCATTAGCCAGAGTAAGTCACACAATCAAGTTAGAGAGCAATGAGGCAGGATGGGTATTCTTCTTACATGAGAAAGGTAAATCACATGGCAGGGATGTATCATCTTACTGAGAAGGGGGAGTAAGTAACTGTAAAAAATAATGCAATCAAGATCAGAAGTGATGTTAAACGTCGTGGTAAAATATATTTGAATTAAGTCTTTCATTTAATTTGTTCACTATCACATTCAGAGATGTGTACATTTACAATGAGAAGTCAACATTTTAAAACATTGGATCATAAGTATCAAGGAAAATTCAGGCATGAACAATTGTTAATTTCTACTCAAGTACAATAGAAATAGAGAAAGACAGACATACTCAGAAAATGAAAACATTATTTTCAGGAAAAATTAGTGGTCAAATGCATTTCAAAGGCAGAACGTGAAAATTCACCAATTTTACATTTACTTAGAACAATACTCAGATGTCACCGAAATCATGATATGCTGTGATGTAATTTCAGGCTGACTAACCGTATGAACAATACAATCTTTAGAAGCATACGGAGAACTACTTTAGGTATACCCTTAAGAAATATACTACTAAATGTTTAATTTTGTTTTGAATTTTCACATCTGATGATTTTATGTTTAATAAATCAAGGAGGATTTGTTCTATTACCTATCTAATATTTCAAAAAAGTCTCTTGAAGTAGTATACTCAACAGCACTTTATAAAAACTAGATCTCACGTGTACATTTACACTGAATTTGTTAGTCTGACAAATCATTTAAGTTCACCCTCCTTGACATACTTTCTTCTTGTAATCTGTTATCTATTTCTAAAACATTTTCAGAATAATAGCTTTTAATACTAATAACATATGCACGTATGCCTGTGAGCGTATGTGTCCCTGCAGTAATGTATACCAAATTGTTTATTTTGGTTGTTTGAAAGTGCAATGGGTGGAAAATAGTATCAAGCATTTAAAAAATGTTTCTGTGCTGACTTGAACAAGAATATATTCATTTTAAATAAATATGTTAAATAGTCCAGAAGGGGAATTCTGTACCTTCATTTTTTTTTTGTCCTTCAAAATTTTATTCTGAATTTTAGTTTAACATAGATCCTTGTGAACATATTAAAAGCTCCAAATTATAAAGTAGCCGGCTGTTATTCAATGATAATCCTAGATTCAGAATTCAAGGATGTTAAAAGATAAGTGTAGGAACATTTTTATTTTATTGGAAAGTCTAACCTCAAAAGGTCTCGCTTGGTCTCTCAGTATTGTGAAGCCATCAATGTTATTTCAAGGACACTATGCACATTTCTGAATAAGAGATATTACAGAAGAAAAAGGGTAACCAATTCTCTATGAAAAATACATGTATTTCTCAATTATTTTCCCATACTTATGTAAATATTCCCTAAATCATTTGGGATATTAAAATTATTCTAGTATAGTTTAAAATGTGCTACACTATTTTCTCTAAATCTGTATTATTTATGGGACACACCTGGAGTTTTATTTTTTGGTAAAGAACATTTACTCTATTTACATATTTTATGGGGTTTTTGGCAATATAATCAAATTTGTATAAGGAACAGGGACCTTCTGGGAAGAAAGGGAGGCTAAATTGGTATAAACCTCTTTCCCACAAATTCAAAGCTACTGAACTCTGTCCTGTGGGTAGAGCTGATGTCTCTCAAAGCCATTGTCTGGCAAGAATAGTGGGTCTCAAGGTGGGAAAGCTCAAAACTGATGTGCCACAGCTTAAAGTCTCTCAGTGGAAGACGCCACCAAATCTTTCCCAAACACATCATCCTGAAAGAAAGCAATTATGCCAGAGGAGAGTTTAAGAGGAAAGGTGATTGATTTCTTACAGGACTGTAGTTTGGGAAACTCAGTTCAATTGGGCATTGGCTCAAGTTTGGCAAAATTTAACACAGGCAGAGGATGGTCCCACCTTGTACCTTAAGGGCCCATTGCAGGCCAGGGTGAACTCTACTAGTTACCCAGGCAGGAAACAGACTGTAAGGTTTACAGGCCACCTCCCTTCTTTGGAGTTGACATGGAGTGGTATACATGCTACTCCAGCAGGTGCAGCAGCCCCTGTAAATGGGGACCTTTTTTAACCTTTTGTGTTACAAGAGCTATGCCACGCTCCTGTCATGGCAGCAGAGCCGCATTGAACCCTATTATTTTGGAACAACCAGCTCAAGGTACAATTAGGAAATTCTCTAGATCAGGGGCTCTGGTGATACAAGCATTAGGTTCATGGAAGATACAAACAAGACAAAGGACAGTATGAATCTGGGAGTTCTAAGACATCCACCCTGGGAGAATGAGTGAAAAGGGCACAAAGACAAGAGGCTAGACTTCCTGTCTTGCTCAGTATCACGTGTGCTCAGTATCACGTGTGCTACAGTTTGGAGCTCTCTATTGCCTATAACCTGAAAAGCCTGTGGTTTGTATCTCTAGATTTTAAGAGGAACACTTCAGTTAAGGAACCATTATTTCATTTAATTTTCAAAACAACGCGTTATGAGAAAACTACTATCCCTATTACATATGACAAGGAAACAAAATTTTGAGAGGTTATCTTGCTTAAGGCCATCCTGGCGGTAGCAAGTTAACAGCTAGGATTTAAAACTAGGTTTATCTGACTCAGAGGCCCTTTCCTTTTAGAACCTCAGGGTAAAGAAAGTTAATGTTATTATGATTATATTTCAAATATTGAAATGCCAACTCTGATAAGTGGAATGGTTTGCTTCTGAGTCCAGACTTCAATAAGTAGCCAAGCCAAAACAAGAACACAGGTTTTCTTCCGGCGTTGCATCTTATTGGCCCTTGAAGTAATTTATTAAATTTTTTCCTATTAACTTAATGCCAAAGAAACTCAGGAATATACTACACACTCCATTTAAGGTTATTTCCTTCATAATTTTAGATTTTTGAAACCCAGAAGTTTCCTAAGTGAGAACACTAAGACATTATTTCCTTCCAGAAATTTATCACAAAGCATATTTTTTAGGCTAAAGGAATAAAGCTTTTGGCCAAAAATAGACCTTGTGTTTGCACAGAAGTTCAACCCTACAGGATGTTGAAAGAATAACTTAATCACATATTCATCAGTGTTTTCTTATGTTCTTGAAGCAGAGAAAGAGCATCATTAATCTTGTTGGGCTTGTGACAATTTATCTTCAAAGACTTCAAGTGGTATAGAGTTTATCAAAAGATTAATAAACCCTGAGTGCAATTTGGGTTGAGTTAGCAAACTGTCCAAAGTAATTGATTTGGCTTAATATTAATCTTTATTTATGAAAATATAAATTTAACAAAAATATCAGGAAACTGGCAAAATGCTTTAGACTTTGAAATACTTGTGGGTTTATGTTTTTGAGAATGTAGAATTAATACCTATGGTTAAAATACTTTTAATCCTGACCATTTGAAGGATTTTTTTTAAAGAATGTTAATTAGTTTCAAGCTATGAGTTGTATTACTACTAAATATGGTATTAGTGCATATATTTTCTTTGTTTAATTTTCTTAAATGATTACTTTTCCCAGTGAACACAATGTCTTTTCAAACAATTTTTATGAAAAGGAAAGAAATCAAATATGAAGGAATTTGTTAGGACATTTTTTGTGTTGCCAATGTGTAGGTCCCAATCAGAAATTGTTTCTCTATGTATCAACGTCTACTGTTTGATCACTTCACCAGCTGCAATTTGTGATAAATTAATTTCTAGAAAAAAGGATTTTAGTTCATATCTGGCTGGCGGCCAAATTTTTAGATAGGGTCACATTGTTCTAATAAAAATGTTGCAACACTTGTACAATGAGACCTAATTTGCTTTGACAAAATAAGACCTCAGAATCATAGCGGAGAATAGCCAGTTCAGGAGCATCAATTAATGTACTTTCAGCAAACACTTACTAGGAGCTATTATGAGCCAGGCAGTGTACATGGCAGCAGTAATATTAAAAACAAATAAGACTTAGTCTTGTCTTCACAAAGCACATAGTCTCATGAGAAGGCAGGCATATGAAAAAGATAATTTCAACATAAAGTAGAAGTCCTGGGTGAATTGGCAGACCCAAGGCAAGGTGGGCCTTGTATTCATGCCAAGGAACTGGAACATTACCTATGGGAGGCATTAACTTTTTTTTAATCAGTTGGGAACTTTGGGGAGAATGGTTTAAGAAGACTGGAGGCAGAGGTATAACTATGAGGATCATCTCAGTCCAAGGAAGATCTGATCCCCAGCAGTGACAGCAAGGCAGAAGAGGATGTAATCAATTTTAAGAGATACTTTAGAGAATAGATAGAACAGCAGCATTTGGAAGTATGTAAGAAATAATGTAAGAAAAAGACGATACAGTTAAGAATTATTCTGTTTGGCTTTGTTTTATTTATTTATTTATTTATTTATTTATTTATTTATTTATTTTTGAATCTTTAATGAGGTGGAATTACATTAAAATGATGTTGAGATCTTAAGTATACAATCTGATGAGCTTTGAAAAACATATACATCTATGTAACCCACACCTTAATTAAGATATAACACATTTCCATTGTCCTGGGAAGTTCCCTTCTACCCTTTTTCTGTCTGATTACACTTCACCCGCCATATGGAACCACTATTCTGACTTCTATATCCTTGGATTAGTTTGATTTGTTATTGACCTTTCACATATGTGCCTAGTTTCTTTTTCTCAGCATAACTTTGAAATTAATTCCTGTTGCTGAGTGTTCATTCCTTCTTATTGCTGAGTAGTATTCTACTGTATAAATATACTAGAATGTGTATATGTATTATTCTGCTCATGCGCATTTAGGTCCCTGAGAATTTATATGCCCTTTGCTCTGAGACTTCCTCTTTGATATGTGGATTATTTAGAATTATGTTTTCTCGTCTTCAAATCTTTGGAGATTTCCTTTTTATGTTAATCATATTGAATTCTAGTATATAATTGCGTTATGATCAGAGAACAAACTCTGTATGATTTCACTTCTTTCATATTTTCCAAGCTCTGGGTTATGGCCTAGGATATAGGCTATATCAGAATTTGTTCCATGAGCTCTTAAAAAAATATGTGTTCTGCTGATGGTGAGTGGAGTATTCTAAGAATGTTGACTATATCCTTTTGTTGATGGTGTTGAATCTTCCAAGTCCTTGTTAATTTCCTGTCCTGTTGCTCTATCAATTGTTGAGAGGAGGCTATTGATATCTCCAATATAATTGTGAATTTGTCTATTTTTCTTTTCACTTTTTAAATATTAAAAAATTTTAATTATGGTAAAGTTCTATCACTTTTTGCTTCACATATTTTGCACCTCTGCTGTTTGTGGCAAACACATTTAGGATTGCCATGTCCTCTTGATAAACTTACTTTTTTTCTTTTTTTTCATTATACAATATCCCTCTCTGTCTCTAACTTTATTTGAACTGGAGTCTACTTTATCGAGTTTAGCTATTCTTGCTTTTATAATAAAGCTATTAAAAACATTTCCTTTACATATATTTATGATCACATCAGACAGTGTTATAATTTTTGCTTCAATCATCAAATTTAGAAAGTTAAAGAGAAAAAGAAAAGTCAATTTTATTTAGTCATATTTTTGCCTTCTGTCTTCTTCCTTTCTTCCTGATATTCCAAGGTTTATTCATTTATTATTTTCTTTGTATTTAGAAAACTTCACCTCAATTTGGGCAATGTCTACTGCTCTTCTGGTTCATTAATACTTTCCTCTGTCTCCTTTTTTTCTACCTTTGCACCCTGTTGGGATTTTTATTTCAGTTATGTATTTTAGTTTGAAAATTGTCATTTCTTTCTTTTTTATATATTCCTTTCTCTTCTTCTTTGTTGAAGTTTTCTAATATTTGTTGAAAGTGTGTTTATAATTCTTCACTGAGGCATTTTTATCATGATCACTTTAAGATACTTGTCAGATACTTCTAATATGTCTGTCTTCTTGGTGCTAGCATCTATTGCTTTTCTTTTTTTCATTTTCTTTGAGATTTTCCTCGTTCTTGATATGACAAATGATTTTTTGTTGAAACCTTGACACTTTTGTATTATGTTAGGAAATTTTATCCTATGTAAAATATCAGTTTTAGCTGGCTTCCTCTGATACTGCTCCAGCAGGGGAAGGAAGAGTGCCACTTTGTTAATGTTAAGGTGACAATGAACATCCAGGTTCCGCACTTGGCTTCCATTGACACCTGAAGGTGTCCTTCACTGCTATTGGGCAGGGGTAGGAGGTCAGGTGCCCTGAGTGATTTCTAGTGACACCACAGTGGAGATGGCCTTATAACCACTGGGCAATCATGAAAGTGCTGACTTTCCACTAGGTCTTCTTCAACACCATCACAGTGGAGAGGGGAGGGGTGTTAGCTGGGGATGGAAGTCCGGGCTCCTTATGTTGTTTCCACTAACTGGTGGCACTCAGAGTCAGGGAATTGGTGGTGGTCTTATTACTGGCTAACAGGGATGAAATTCTCAACTCCCTACTTGGACTTCTCTGAACCAAACACAACAGTCCCTCAGTATAGCTTCATGAAGGTGCAAGTCTAGTTCTTTACCTGGCTTTAGCTGGAATAGGTGGTTGTGAAAGACAATTTTATATTTTGCTATATTGCTCATTTCCTGGTCAAATAGCTAGAGAGTAGTGTTTGTCAGAGCTTTTGTTGTCTATACCTGTTGACATTTCTGGGTTGTCAGTTTCTTCAACTCTATGTCTGGGATCTATGAGCAAAAAAGAAAACCTGAGAGAAATCACCACCATGTTCCAAGACAGTCTCTTTTATTCTCTCTACCTTTTAGAATATTTTTTTAATTTCTGCTATATATGTATTTCAGAGATTTTAGCTTTTTTTGGAACAGAAACTCTAGTTTGTTCTTTTGTATATCTTTTATGTTTCTGCTAAGATTTCTGTACCTAGTCGCCAATTATTTGCATCTTTTCTTGTATATTTGTGAATTTATTGCTAACAGCTGCTTTAAAGTCTTTGTCTGAAAAAAAATAGTCATTATCTGCTAATTCCAATGCCTAGTTCATTTGCAGGTTAATCTCTGTTCATTTTATTCTTGGTTAAGTGTCACATTACTTGCATCTTTGTATTTCTTATGCTTTAAAGAGAAATTGTACTGGGTGGTTTATATAGAAGAACAATAATGAGGTAGGTATAGTAATATTTTAGTTTTTATTCACCAGAAAATGTGAGCTTATTTCTGTGCTTTGTACCTAACCAGAACAGTGAAATATTCAATTCATCTGGTACTGAGCCATAACACTAAGAAGACTGACCTCACTTCTGGTAAACCCAACTCTTATTCCATGCTGCCACTGCTGCTGGGAGCTCACAGGTCTCATTAGTCTTAGCAGTGTTTTAGCCTGAAGCCAGGAATCTTGTTGAGCTAAGGTATTACCGTTGGGTGAAGCAGTTCTAGACATGGAGAAATTGAGTGAAGCTGTCCACACTCTTTTTCTGTTCAGTTCTAACTTTATTGCCCTTTTCTCAGCAAAACTGGGATAAGTAGAGATAAGTATAATATCAACCCAAATAACTGTTGCATTTTGGGCATACTGCAGACTTAAATCTTTCCCAATTGTCCCCATCATCACCAATAGCTTGGCTGGCTTCTTTTAGACTCAGTGAAGTGACTGTTTTTGGCACATCTTTTCATCCATCTGTCTGAAAGACATGGAATTTGTTCCCACCTGTACTGTGAAGGAATTATAGGTCTGGAAATCAGTTCATAAGGCTTTCTTTATAAAGAGATTAAAGGTCCTCTGGGGTCTTTTGTATTCTAGTCCTTAATGGTTGTTTTATTTCATTTTGTTTTGTTTATTCATTATTTTTTCATATATTAGTTTGCTTATTAGAAGCCAATTGTGAACAAAGACATTCAATTGAAGGCACCTGAGTTTTTTAGGTAAAGAAACACCTCACACAGGTAGACAGGCCATTCCATTTTGCAGCCAAACACAGGTGTAGAAAGGAGTTGCTTCTTATGGATGAGCAAAGAAAGTGGTTTCTTGAGATGGGATCAACTTTTGGTGAAGATGCTGTGAAGATTGTTGAAATGAGAACAAAGGACGTAAACTATAATATAAACTTAGTTGACAAAACAGTGGCAAGGTGTGAAAGAATTGACTTCAATTTTGGAAGAAGTCCTACTGTGGGTAAAATGCTATCAAACAGTATTACATGCTATAGAGAAATCATTCATGAGAGGAAGAGTCAATCAGTACAGCAAATTTCATTACTATCTTCTTTAAGAAATTGCCATGGCCACCCCAACTCTCAGCAACCATCACCCTGATCAGTCAGCAGCCACCAACATCAAGTCAAGACCCTCCACCAGCAAAAAGATTATGATGTGTTGAAGGCTCAGATGATAGTTAGCATTTTTTAGCAATAAAATATTTTTTTAGTTAAGGTATGTACATTTTTTTAGACATAGTGTATCACACACCTAACAGACTATGAAATAATGGACCAGACTAAATAATCTAGAGAGCCTAGAAGTAGCCACATACTTTTGTATTTACAAATGACATATATAGTCATTTAACTTTTAGGAAAGCTGCCAAAACAATCCAATGAAGAAAGAAATGTCTTTTCACCAAATGGTGTTAGAGAACGATCTGATATCAATACAGAAAGCAATGATACTTGACCACTACCTCACTTTATACACAAAATTTAATTTGAGATTGGTCATAGACCTAAATACTAAAACCTAATATTATTAGAATTTTGATGGAAAAAACATAGGAGAATATTTTCATATCAAGGGGTAGGCAAATATTTCTTAAACACACAAAGCAGTAACCAGGGGGCGCCTGGGTGGCTCAGTTGGTTGAGCAGCCAACTCTTGATTTCAGTTCAGGTCATGATCTCAGGGTCCTGGGGTTGAGCCCCTGGTTGGGCTCTGCGCTCAAGGAAGTCTGCTTATCTCTCTCTCCCTCTGGTCTCTTACTGTCTCTCTCTCTCAAACAAATAAATAAATCTTAAAAAAAAAAGAGTAAACATTAAAGAAAAAAAGAGTTATTAAAATCAATAATTCATGCTAATTAAAATAGATTAATAAGAAAGTAAATAGGCAAGCCACATATTAGGAGAAAATATTTGTAAAATATATATTTGATGAAAAACTTGTATTTTGGGTGCTTAAAGAATTCTTATAAGTAAATCTAAAAATAGAAACAACCCAAATAGAAATGGGTAAATATTTGAACAGACATTTCATAAAGTTATGTATGTGATAGGACAATAAACACATGAAATTGTTCAATATCATTAGTTGTCAGAGAAACACAAATTAAAGCTACAAGATACTACTACATCCCCACCTAAATGGATTCAGTTGAAGAGACTGTCAATAACAGATACTAAGGAGTATGTCGAGAAATTGGAACTCTCCTACATTGTTGGAGAACTACTTAGGAAAACATTCTGACCGTTTCTTGTATCGTTTATACATAGCATACATACTCTACAAGCATGTGATCCCACT
Organism: Ursus americanus; assembly: GCF_024610735.1. Lineage (NCBI taxonomy): Eukaryota > Metazoa > Chordata > Mammalia > Carnivora > Ursidae > Ursus > Ursus americanus. The sequence goes on from NC_142137.1 coordinate 31,265,484, forward strand.
CCTAGGTGATCACCCAAAAGAAATAAAAGCATATATGTCCAAAGACACTTCTATAACAATTTTGAAAGAAACTTTATTTATAAGTGCCAAAAACTGGAAACATATTACATGTTTATCAAATACACTGCTGTATATTCATTCAATAGTAATAAAAAGAAATGAATTACTAATACATGCAATAAGATGGATAAATCTAAAAAATATGCATTGAAAGTAGTCTTTAAAAGAGAGTTCATAATGTAAATTACTATTTGTATGAATTCTAAAAGAGGTAAAACCAATAAGAAATGGAAAATATCAGAATATTGATTGCCTCTGGGGAGTGATTGACTCTGGGAAAGTGGTAAGAAGGCACTTACTATGTTGAGAGAAGTGCTGTGTGTCCTGATGGGGATTTTGATTGCAAATCCTCATGCATTTATCATAAGTCAATGCAAGGTATACTTCAAAATGTTTGCATTTCATTTTATTTAAATTTTATCTCAAAATTTAAAAGAAACATAAACAAACATTGGCTTCTTTAACTACATGCATATTTGGGAGAAATTATATTGATAGCTACGAATTACTGAGCAAAACATGAAAATATATTAGATCAATAAATGGGCAGAGGGTTGGATAGATGAATAGATGCAGTAATACAAATGCAGTAAAATATTAATTGAATAATAATAATTAACAATATGTTAGTGGTAGGTGTATGGATATTTGTGGTAAAATTCTTTCCTTTTTTTGTATATTTAAAGCTAATCATAATAAAATGTTGGGAAAAATATATATCTGGCATAACTCACATATACCTGACAAAAACAAACAAATAAAAACTCATCCTGTAATAGCCCCTCTTTTACAAGGCTCTTGAAAGACTGGGTTTACTTACTGCCTTCACAGCCCACTTCTCATTTACTCATCAATGCATTACACTTTGTTTCTCTCCCCACATGATTTCATTGAAACTGTTTTCTCTAAAACCTCCTTTGCTAAATGCAAGAGTAATGGATTATACTTACACTACTTGATGTATTTACTAAAAAAATCTAGTTCCTCGGCTCCATGACATTACACTCAGTGGGTTTCCCCTAAGTTGTTTTATCTCCACTCCTTATCTCCTCTTTGACCCACCTTGTTTATTACCATCCTAAGAGAGGGATGATTCCCAGGATTCTCCGATGCTTATTTCCCAAAACGGCCTTGGTGTCTTCTGTATTCACAGACCATTAGTGATAGTACACATTCTAAACTGAATTTTAAACTCTCCTAACTCTTCTGAGAGCCAAATTGGACTATCTAATTGCCTACTTGATATCTACATTGAATTTTTCATAGGTATCTCCACCTAAAAAATGTGTAAAATAATTCTCCCTTAATCCTGCTCCTATTTCCTATATCAATAAGTGATTCTCATCTTTTCCAAACTAGACAAATTCTAAACTAAGTAGTAACCTCTTACCTCTTCTTCTATATTTCCACACATAATCAATCATTAAGTTTGGTTTTTTCTATCTCTTTCATAGCTCACAATTCTATTTCTCCCTAATAATACTGCTTCTATATTAGTCCAGTGCTGTTTTCCTTGTATCCAGATCTCTTAAATAGTACCACTATTTTACCATTTAAGTAGTATCACTAATTCAGATCTGTCTTTCTCCGGACCAATCTCAATACTGAAGCCATGATCATTCTAAATGTAAATTTGATTACACTGCAATCTTCTGAAAAATTATGCAGCATTTTCCCATTGCCGCAGAATCAAGTCTTCATTCTCACTCTGTCCTATAAGGCTTATTATTATTTTCCCTCTATTTACATTTCTAGTCTCATCTCCATACCTACCCAGTGTGATAGGGTGAATAATGCCCTCCCCGGCAAAGTTGTCCACACCCCAATCCTCAGAATTTGTGACTATGTTACATTACATGGTCATATAAGCTGAATGTGCCCCCTCAAAGTCATACGTTGGAGCCCTAACCCTCAATGTGATGGTATTTGGAGGTAGAATTTTAAGGACTTAGGTAGAGTTAGATTAGGTTATGAGATTGGGGCCCTCAGAATGGAATTAATGGCCTTCTAAGAAAAGATAGCTCTCTCGATCTGCATTCAAGTACCAGGGAAAGACCAAGTGGGTACATAGTGAGAAGGTGGCCATCTGCAATCCAAGAAAGGAGCTTTCACTAAAAACCACATTGGCCACGTCTTGATCTTGGACATCTCAGTCTCCCAAACGGTGAGAAAATAAATTTCTGTTGTTTAAGCCACCCAGTCTACGGTATTTTTTTCATGGCAGCACTAGCTGAATAATACATATGGCAAAAGGGACTTCGTAGAGGTAATTAAATTTACAAACCTTGAATGAGAATATCCTATATTATATGAATGGGTGCAATCTAATCATATGAGTCCATCAAAACAGAGACCTTTCCCTAGCTGAAGTTAGAGCGATGAGGCAGAAAAGAAAGCAGGAGAGAGGAGGTAGGGGGAGGGCTTGACACCAGTTGCTGGCTTTGGAGATGAGGGGAACCTTGAGCCATAGATTGTGAGTAGCCTCTAGAAGATTATAGTAACCCCAAGCTGACACCACAAAAGACATGGATACTTCAGAAATACAATCTCAAGCAACTGAGTTCTGCCAACAACCTCCATGAGCCTAAAAGCTGATTCTGTACATAAAGCCTCCAGTAAGGAATGAAGTCCTGCTGCCTCTTGATTTTAATCCCATGAAACCTTGGTCAGACTTCTGACCTATAGAACTGTGAGATGATAAATTTGTGTTGTTTTAAGCCACTATGCCACTATGTTTATAGTAATTTGTTACACTGGCAATAGAAACCTAATATACCCATCCTGAACCACATGCTTCAGCATTTCAAGAAACTCCTGTACTTCCTTTGACTCCAGAGGTTTTCATATGCTCTTTTCTCTGTCTGGCAAACCCTCTTATTCTTATCCCCATCATTTCCATAGATATTTCTATTGATATTTAAAGTCTTATTATTTTAATATCCTATTTGCAGCGGAGTTAGTTGATCTATCCACCCTTCTGATACCTAGACTTTCCCTCATCAAGCACTTGTCACATAACATTAAATTTTCCCGTATTCCTGTCTGTCTTTTTCACTAAGCCTGAGGCTACTTGAGGCAGAGATTGTGTATCATTTATTATTTTATCTCCTTCATCAATCATAATTCCTGGAATATGGTGGGCTCTCAGCAAATATTTTTTTTTAAAGATTTTATTTATTCATTTGACAGAGATAGAGACAGCCAGCGAGAGAGGGAACACAAGCAGGGGGAGTGGGAGAGGAAGAAGCAGGCTTCTAGCGGAAGAGCCTGATGTGGGGCTCGATCCCGGAACACCGGGATCACGCCCTGAGCAGAAGACAGACGCTTAACCACTGTGCCACCCAGGTGCCCCCTCAGTAAATATTTTTTGAGTGAATGAATAAAAGTTATTACAAAGCAAATAAATTAACACTGTTTAGTATTTGATAAATGTTATACATGCTTTGAGATTACTAAAGTCAATCACTTTGATCAAATGAAAAATGAGAGAAGGTTATTTATTTATGATGTCTTTCGATTTCTCTAATTATCTAGTCAAAATTCTTGAGTCCTGTTTTCTCCATCTCAAGATTGTTGTTGCTTATAGTTAACATGCTCTTAGTTATTGGATTTCCTTGGATTTTAAGTTTAGCTGTTTCACCATCTCTAACATTATCATTACAAGTCTGTGTCAACTGAGCGAATATTTTGCCTTTCCCAGACCTAGCTATTTGTATATGTGTCTGTATAAAGAATGTCCTGGAATTTTATAATTTAACTTCCTCAGCCTCCCAACCACAACTGCCTGTATACAAGTGACAGGCAAAGCCCCATTAAGGGAAGTGACATATTAAAAGACAGTAGCTTGGAATGACTCTGGATAGAGGGTCGTACATTTTGTGGCACTAATGTTTTCTATGTTAGCTCCAACGGTCTCCACCATTACAAAGACCTCAAATAAATCAAAGACACAGGTCAAAATGGGTAAGCAATTGGTGGCATCATCATGCTTGGCATTTTTTCTTTGTTGGTTTGAGTTTAAAGTGACCTTTGAATTTAGTCTCCATTACTTTTAAAAAGTAGAACTTGAGTGTGGGACAGTAAATGCAACACTTCGGAAAGCCTCATAGTTAGTTCTCAGCTGCATTCATATGTGCCCAACAATTGTCATAAAATAATATTGGGTCCATCAGAAATAATTCTCAGAAATGTTTTGAATTATTCAGAGAGAGGACTTCAGTGACTGGTTTATGCTCAGATGTGTCATATATGCCCAATGCAGGGCTTCAGATGTTTCTATGAATCACATCTCTATATATAGACAGAGTTTTACATGCATGTGTAAGTTTTAGGGAAGGGAATTCATGGCTTTCATTAAGTTCTCACAAGAGGCAGTGGCTGATAAAGGTTAAGAAATAATGCATTTCAACCACCTTGTAAAATATATACCCTTAAGCTTATCAATGGATTCTCAATACACTAGCATAAATAAAGTACTGTCAAATATACATTTTTATAATAATCTTTAACATACTTAATAATTCATAGTAATTCCCTAGGAATGCTAAACAAAACAAATACTACACAGAATTTCCTAGGAATCCTTTTTCTCTTTATTTTCTTTACTCCATATTATGATAATTATTAACCTAATCGTATCCTGAAATACAAAACAATGTCCTTGCTCCACCTTTTGCTGAGTAATGTATCATTGCCATGATTTTCAAAGTGAAGGAAAGGTTTAAGAAATGAATTTGTTGTTACTTTGGTAAAAATTTCACTGACACTTTGACCTCTAATGTAGGAACTCTGTGCCTTCAGAGGTCATAAATCTTCATCATGATGGCCTTCAGAGGGCCGAACCTCATTTGCTGCTTTCACAAGCCGTATGAAACAAAAATTTCCTATTCAGTGACAACCATAGAGAAACAAGGAATACTTTTAACCCTTTGGATGTGCTCTATTCCAATGACAGCAAAGCGAAATGAATATATACGAGTAAGCGGATTAAAAAATAGGGTTTTAGATTTTAGCAATTGCAAAAAAAATCTCAGCAGAACCCTTGGATCATAATTATTAAACACAGGCTATTTCTTAGCAATAATCAATGAAACAAGTTCATGGCAAAAGGGAAAAAATTAAGTATAATAACTATTTTGTAAAGTCAAAAAAATATGGGTCGAGAAGCAGTCTGAGTGAATCTGACTGGGTCATACTGATAATTTGTTGTGAAGCCAAGCTAATGAAATATGTAAACTTATAATCAGAGAGCTTTGATTCAGCTCTAGAACTTTTCATGTATGTGAATTTTGGCAAATGAATCAACATCTCTAATGCTTAGTTAGTTTAATATAGTATGTCTACATCACACTATTGTTTGTGAGATTTAAAGTAGAGAATTAATATTATAGCACCATATAAGTATAAATATGTATGATATTGTAAATATTACCTCCATGTGCCTTAGAGAGAACTCTCTTCTTTCATGCTTATATTTTTAAGCTTTTGTATTATATTTTAACTGTCTCCACAACTACTCTATAAACTCCTTAGTGTTATTTCATGAATTTGTTATATCCATCATGATGCGTAACACACAGAGGAGGCTTAAATGATTTACAGGCCTTAATAACCACATAAAAACACCTACCAAACTATTACTGATCTTATTAATTTGCAATTAGCAATGGTAATCTTTCTCTAGTTAGACATGGTAATGGTGATTTTCACTATTTTATTTTGGGGAAAGATGTCTTTAAAACTTGAATGTACATAAACATAGAATTTAAGAAAATGTGTCCTTGCCTCTCTCTGACTGCATATCGCCCAACAAATACTTCAATTCTAAGTTAAAAATAAATAAACTTCTCCATTGGAAGGGTGAAGAGAACCTAAAATTCTACAAATAATCTTTTACCTCTTCATCATGAATAGCACTATGATCATATTCATAGTAGCTCCTATTTATTGATTGCATAATAGGTTCTGATACCTGTACTGGTGTCTTTTATGCATTATATCATTGAGTCCTCATAACAACCCAGGGGTAATTATAATGATCCTCACTGTCAAAAATGAGGAAACAGGACCTAGAGAGGTTAATTTGTTTATTTTAACAAAAAAATAATGAAAAGGCAAGGATTTGTGTCTAAACATGATTAGCATACATGTTCACAATGTAATGAGTAACTCAGAATTATTTTTCCAAAGAATTTTTCAGTTTGTTAAATCAGAAGTTCTAGAAATATCAGGAGAAGGTCACCAGATTGGTCTTCCAGCCACACTCAGATTTCTAAATGTCTCAACAAGCTAGCTGAATATCTATGTACAAGTCTAGGAAGATAGTAAGAGAAATATAAAACATGTCTTCTATACATCGTAAAAGTACATCCCTACAGAACCATGAAGTCTGGCCCAAAGATGTGAATGAACATAATGTTACTGTAATGGGAAGTCGGTCTCAGCACTGTCACCCATACTACATTGGCCAATAAAGACCAGATTGAAGACAATTAAACTTTGTTTATGAAACATTAGTCAAGGAAACTACTATGCAGAAAAGTTTGCCCAGACCGAAGCTATAAAGCAATAAAAAGTTCCCCCCAGAACTGGGGAAGAGTGGAGGGCATGAATAAGTATTGGCTTTAGAGAAGAAATACAATGAGTTAAGTAAACATGAATTCAAAGTATGTCTACTATTTCTATTTGCTTTTCAAGTAGGTTTCTTGGCTCCTAGGATGAATTCCAGGAAAGTGGTGGCATCTTGAGGATACATATGATTCATACTTCCTCACTGCTCAAAGAGATCACCTAGAAAACGTACAGTTTGGAGAATAACCTCTTCTGGATTGGAAGCCTGAGAAGAGAGCAAGCCAGAAGTTCCGAGGGATTTGGCAGTTTAAATGCAGATGAAATCAGACTGAAGAGAAGAGAATTCTGGCACACAGGATACTTCTTACAATAAGACCAGGACTGACTTGTAGAAAGAAAAGGTAAACACTAGTCCAAGAAAATCCGAAATGAAATGAACAAAGGCTTATGAGAATTTAAAACCTACCAAAAAAAAAAAAAAAAAAAAAAAAACTTCATCGAATCCTTTTATTTCCTGTGAGTCAGCAGAATTTAAGACTACCTTGGCATCATGAAGCAGGGCTCAGGTGACTACAGTTACCCAAAAGATTATGGCAGACACCGTTGTCAAGCAAAAACTGTGCCAGGAGACATTAAACAGGCAGGGAAGACTTTTTATTCAAGGTTATGGCAATAGGGTAGGCAGGCCAGTTTGAGCTCCTGTGGAAACAAAAAGCAGGAGTTTGTAAGAGCTGGGACGGTGGGAATCTGAGACCATCTGTGTTGGTTACTTGGCCTTACCCAAAGGAAAGGTAAACTTCTTCGTGTCTTCATGAAAGGAAGTGGCCTTACAACTTAGAATAAGGCACACACTGAACTCAGGCTCTTATTCTCCCACAGAGACCAGAAAGCACTTACATTCCAAAGCACTGGGTTCCTGGTCCTAAAGAAAGAGATTCCTGGGTTTTGAAATACTTTGAAAGACTTTTAAAAGACTTAAATCTCAAAGGAGCAAATAATTTGGAATTGTAAGTTTTCTAAAGTAAATGCTCTCAGAAAAGGGTTTACAGTCTAGAAAAATCTTGTCTAAAGTTTAGTCAAACTGAGGGAAGTAAGTCACAGGTTAAGTTACAAGTTAAAGACTATGGACTATGAGAAACAAACTGAGGGCCTCAGAGGGGAGGGGGGTGGGGGAATGGGATAGACCCGTGATGGGTAGTAAGGAGGGCACGTATTGCATGGTGCACTGGGTGTTATACACAGCTAATGAATCATCGAGCCTTACATCGGAAACCGGGGATGTACTGTATGGTGACTAACATAATATAATAAAAAATCATTAAAAAAAAAAAAAAAGAATCAGAAAAGAGGGACACCTGGGTAGCGCAGTCGTTAAGCATCTGCCTTAGGCTCAGGGCGTGATCCCGGCCTTCCATCAGGGATCGAGTCCCACATCGGGCTCCTCCGCTAGGAGCCTGCTTCTTCCTCTCCCACTCCCCTGCTGTGTTCCCTCTCTCGCTGGCTGTCTCTCTGTCAAATAAATAAATAAATAAATAAAATCTTTAAAAAAAATCAGAAAAGAAAAGATTTATGATATAAAAGCAAAAACCCCTTCTCAGTCTAATAGGTCAGATTTTCCTCTTCTGCATTTTTTTCCTCAATGTCGTTTTTCTGTACTCAGCCCTGAGATCACTTTTCATTTTTTCCCTATACAATTTTCTAATTGATATCATCAGCCTTCATGACTTTAATTATTGTTTAATGCTCACCGTTTCCAAACTATGATATTTATACTTTTAAAAGAAAATATATTTTGAATCAAACTTCTAAATTTGGTGTCTTCTGCTTGTCTTTTTTAAAAAAAAGAAAGAAAGAAAGAAATATAAAGCATACTCAAGCAGCTAAACCAACAAATGAACAAACAAGGACAAGAATTAAAATAACAAAGGAACCCAGGTTGTGTTAGAAAACTGCTGTAAATATGATTATAGGAGAATATTAAGATCCCAATGTTTCTTAAAAGGAATTTGTTATAAAGTGTTATTTGAGGGCTGACTGGGTAGCTCAGTTAGGTGTCTGACTCTTGGTTTTGGCTCAGGTCACTGCGATCTCAGGTTCATGAGATCAAGCTCTGCATGGGGCTTGTGCTCAGTGTGAAACCTGCTGGAGATTCTTTCCCTTCCCTCCACCTCCCCTCGGTTCCTCCCCCTGCTCCCTGCTCATGCTCTTTCTCTCTCTCTCTAAAATAAATAAAATCTTTTAAGAAAGGAAGAAAAGTAATTTGGAAAAAATAAACTAGATATAAATTTCCATATTATACTAATAAAACTGGGTAGAAAGAGAATAATTAGGCAAGAGAAAGGAAATACTATGTGCCTAAATTACAGTAAGTAGAATTGGTGTTACAATTAGAGCAGAGTTTTAGAGAAAAGCATATATGTATTTTCTCCATTCATATACAGAGTAGCATGCTATATACATTTTTCTTCACTTTGCTTTTTCTTAGCAATATATTCTGAATGTCTTTCTGTATCACTCTGTAGAGAGACATAAAGTGATAAAGTAAAAGACATTAAATGATAAAATGGTAGAATTGATAACTGCATTGTCATCTAATTCATTACATAAAGAAGTAATCATCAGTTTAATAAAACATGACATGAATTATAAAAAGGGGTAATAACTAGAGAGGCACTGGGATATTTTTAAATAATAGAACATATATAGTTCTTTGCAATTGGATTTAAATATCTCCATTAAATATATGCTATTTTAGGAAATCATAAATGATCAAATTGACTCAAGTGGAAATAGAAACCTGAGTGGTATAATAAAGTCTAAAGAATTTTCTCTAAGTATAAATTGATAAAACTCTTTATTTCTTAACTTTTTAAAAGATTTTATTTATTTACTTGAAAGAGAGTGCATGGGAGCACAGAAGGAAAGGGAGAAACAGACCCCCCCACTTGAGCAGGGGTCCCGATGCGAGGCTTGATCATTGATCCCAGGACCCTGGGATCATGACCTGAGTGGAAGGTAGAAGATTAACTGACTGAGCCATCCAGGCGCCCCTGATAAAACTTTTTAAAAGAAGACATTGCAATAGCCTTAACAATTTTTAATTTAGATATGCACTGGTCTACTACTAGAGACCTCTCTTGTATATTGCAGAAGCATTCAAATATGTATTTCAAATATATATTATCACAACATTTTAAATTTAAAAAAACTTATATACTCTGAAACTGTACAAAAACTTGCCTTGAGTAAATCATTATAAATATTAGAATATAAGGTCCATGTGGGTGTGACTCTTTTGTGTCATTTTTGTTCATGGCTTTATCAATAGCACCTGTGTTTGCACATAGTTGGCCCATGATAAATATTAAATGCACAAATATGATGGAAAACTATGCTAGTTATTAGGCATAATAAAATAGATGCTTAATAAAATTGAGAAAATTTTAGCATATTTTAGGTGAAAAAGCATGTTTCATTTATTTTTTCCTAAAATTATTTTTCCAAAGGTCATTCTATTATACCAGTGGCGAAAGCCATAAACAAAAAATATTCATTAACTATATTGACTTTAAAAACATCTTACAGCTAAAATGCCATAAAATCTTACAAGATGAAATAAAAAATGAACAAGAAATGTACAGAAAACTGTGGATAAAAGATTATTATTAATATACAAATATAACTTAAAAATTAGTAACCAGTAATGAGCCCATATGCAAATGATTGAATATTACTGATGGGTAATTTTAAAAGAAGAAATACAAATAGGAAACAGGCTTGTGTAAAAACCTTCCCATTTATTAATAATCAAATAAATGCTACTGAATAAATTGACATTTTAGATTTATGAATTAAGAGATTAGAGGGAATGTAGGGTAGTATAGTAACTTGTGATCGAATTCTGGAAAATGCTCATGCTTAGACCATCTGAACGGAAAAGCTGCTGTGTGCTTTCTGCCAAATCATGTCCTTTTACCTGGCCTTCACAGCAGTACCAGGAAACCATGCAACTGTTTACTGATGATTAAGTGTTAGAACCCAGACAGTTTTGATTCATCAATTAGGTGTTACATTCCATATTGTAAAAGACAGTGTGGCACCACGATCACAGCTGGTGGGGAAGAATGTATCTAAAAGTTTAATTAGAATTATTAATGTGCAAGAGTGAATCTTTTCACCTTTTTTTTTTTTTTTAATCCCTTAGGCCATTTCTCCTATTTCCTATCCATTGCCTCTGGCAACCACCAGTCTGTTGTCTATATCTAGACGCTTGTTTTATTTTGTTGTTGTTTTGTTTTAGAGTCCACATATAAGAGAAATGATATGGTATTTGTCTTTCTCTGTGTGACTTATTTTACTTAGCATAATGCCCTTGAGTTCCATCCATATTGTTACAAACATCAAGAATTCACTACTTTTTATGGTGGAATAGTATTTCATTGTGTACATATACCACAATTTCCTTTGCCACTCATCCATGAATTCACGCTTCGGATGTTTCCAAATCTCAGCTATTGTAAATAATGCCTCAGTGAACATGGGATGGGTAGATATCTTTTCAAGTTAGTGTTTGCCTTTTCTTCTGATAAATACCTACACCTGGAATTGCTTGATCATATGGTTATTCTATTTTTTTAAATTTTGAGAGATCTTCATGTTGTTTTCCATAGTAGCTACACCAACTTATGTTCTCACCAACAGTGCTCTAGGGTTCCCATTTCTCCACATCCTTGCCAATACTTGTTAGTTCTTATCTTGTTGATAATAGCCATTCTAACAAGTGTGAAGTGACATCTCATTGTGGTTTTGATTTGCATTTGCCAACTGTTTAATGATGTTAAGATCTTTTGATGTACCTGTTGGCAATCTGTATGTCTGCTTTGGAAAAATATCTATTCAGATCTTCTGCCCATTTTTAATTAGATTTTTTTTTGATCATGGAGTTGTATGAGTTTTTTTAATATATGTATTTTGGATATTAACTTATCACATATATGACTTGCAAATATTTTCTCCCATTCAGTAGGTTGTTTTCATTTTGTTGATGGTTTCTTTTGTTGTGTAGAAGCTTTTTAGTGTGATTTGGTTCCACTTATTTATCTTTGCTTTTCTTGCTTTTGTTTTTGTTGTCAGATTAAAAAAAAAAAAAAAAAAGCATCACCAAGACCTACAAGGAGCTTACTGCTTATGTTTTCTTCTAGGATTTTTATGGTTGTCAGGTCTTACATTCAAATCTTTAATCCATTTTGAGTTAATTTTTGGGTGTCTTATAAGATAGCAGCCTAATTTCATTCTTTTGCATGTGGCTGTCCAGTTTTCCCAAACCATTTATTGAAGAAATTTTCTTTTCCCCATTGCATATTCTTGGATCTTTTGTTATAAATTAATTGATCATATATGTATGGGTTTTATTTCTGGGCTCTCTACTCTGTTCTATTGATCTATGTATCTATTTTTATTCCGATACCATATTGTTTTAATTACTATAGCTTTGTAATATGGTTTAAAATCAGGGCTCAAGATGCCTCTAACTTTGTTCTTCTTTCTCAAGATTGTTTTGACTGTTTGGAGCTTTTTGTGGTTCCATACAAATTTTAGAATAATTTGTTCTATTTTTTTGAAAAAAAAGTCTTTGGAATTTTGATAAGATTGCATTGAATTTACTGATCGCTTTAGTAGTATGTACATTTTAACAATATTGATTCTTCCAACCCATGAGCACAGAATATCTTTCCATTTAAAAGACTGTGGTAAGACAACCCCTTATAGTTTTGCTATATAGTAGCTAAGAATGTTTTCTTCAATGCAAATTGGTGCTTTTATTACAGCACAGGGACAGGACCCATGGGCAGAAAGAGCTGCCCGGGGATTGTGACGAGCAAATGAATAGCTAAGAATTTAAACAGAATTTCACTTTTAAATAACTGCTTGAGGCCATTGGCAATTTTCAGTAATTGAAAAAGGATTTTTCTCAAATTATGAAACTTAACAACAACATTCCTTCTAGAAAATGTTACTAAAAAATATTTTTCCGGGGATACCTAGATGGCTCAGTTGATTGAGCATCTGACTTCTGGTTTTGGCTCAGATCATGATCTCAGGATGGTGGGATCAGGCCCCACATTGGACTTCGCACTCAGCATGGAGTCTGCTTGAGTTTCTCTCCCTCTGCCCCTCCCTGACCCTCCCCCTCTACTTATGCACACACGCGCTCTCTCTAAAATAAGTAAATAAATTTAAAAATATTTTTTTCCAGAAATAAATTCTGTTCTGTACAAAAAATAATTGGTGATATTATTAAATAGTCCAGTTGAAAGTAGACATCTTGTCATATTTGTGATTAGTGACCGTACGAACAACGTAGTAGCAGCTGAAAGTTTTGAGAAATTACTGTTTCTGGAAAATGCATTTTGTTTACTAAACTTTTTAGTAGTTAACAAAAAAATAAAGTAAAATTCTAATATTAGCTATGTTTCTTTGAATGAAATTTCTATGTTATTCTGCTTTGATGATATTTAACTTTAACTTCAGTTGGGGTTGACTGTTGATATCAACATCTAGCCATTTGTTTCAACTAAAATGTGCATTTTATGCACCTCTTCTTAAGATTTGTAAGTATTTAGCATAGTGCCTAGCACATAGTCAATAAAGGCTATCCACTTAGTATTACTATTACTAGAGGAAATCAAAACAACTATGTGATGTATTTTTTCACTTTCCTAATTAGAGAGATATGATTTTTAAAAAATCTTACAACAATCATTGATTTTGAGGGGGTTGTACGAAAAAAAGGTCCAGCTTATACATTAATGATATAAGCATAAACTGATGTGACTTGGACCACTTATCATATCAATTAAAAATCTTAAAAATATCACTATTCTTTGTCCCAACAACTCAACTTCTAGAAATTTATCCTCAAGGGAAAAAAAACTCATAAGTTACTAAAGGTGAATGCACTTGAAAGTTTACCTCACGGGGTGCCTGGGTGGCTCAGTTGGTTAAGCATCTGCCTTCAGCTCAGGTCATGATCTCAGGGTCCTGGGATTGAGCCCTGCATCAGGTTCCCTATTTAGCAGGGAGTCTGTTTCTCCCTTTCTCTCTGGTCATGCTCTCTCTCTTTCTCTCTGACTCTCAATAAATAAATAAATAAATAGATAAATCTTAAAAAAAAAAGTTTACCTCACAAACTAGATATCGTAGTATAGGTTAAACAAATCAAAGTATATCCATATAATCAATACCAAGTTACCATTTAAAATGAGAATTTGGAAAGTGTTGATGTGGAAATGTTTTAGTAACATTTTGTGAAGTAAAAAACACATTATATCTCTATATGCTTTACCATATTGTAATTTTATTTTTAAACAAGTATGAATATGTATATTCATAACTATTACTGAAAGATTATATCGAAAGAGAAGAGTGGGATCTGACACTCAAACCTGGCGTCATACTAGCAGCAGCATGTCAGTGTTTTTAGGCACTACTCTGGCATTCTCCTGAGAGCCATGGCGTCTTCCTGTTGAACCCAAGCAATCTCATGGAACACTAACATCAGATGACGTCATTTTGTGACTTTAATGAAGTGGGGTCAAACAAAGAAACAGACAATACAAACAACACAGCTTCTTAGTCTTGTCTGAGCACAGACACAAACAAGCCACTGTGTAAACCAAATATTGAACAGTCTCCTTTCCTGGCTTAGTGACTGCAGTTTATTCACACTGTTAGTCTTACCAGATTTTTCCTTCGTTCTGGGTGGAATTAACCTGCTTCTAACAGCATCCAATCCAGAACAAATCCCAGCTTACTTGAAACTTCCGCCAAATTACTTTCCTCAAGTCCTACGCTAAGTCCTTTCTAACACCTTTTTATTGAGACACACATGGTTCCTCATACTGGTTCCCCCTAGCCCTTGTTCTCCCTTGTTGTAATGAGTGATGAACCCAAGTGTGTAAAACTACAGGTACATCTCTGGTGGTCTTTCCTGGAATTTATGAAATATATATTATATAATATATTAAATAATATTATATTATATATCATCATTTATTTTTAAAGCAACTGTTTACAAAAATGATGAAATAAATAAATTCTGGGGAAAAAAGGAAAAGCATAGGGAATATGGCCAATAGTATTGTAATAATGCTATATGGTGACAGATGGTAGCTACACCCACAGTGACCATAACATAACATATAAACTTGGTGAATCACTATGTTGTACACCTGAAACTAATGTAACATTGTGCCAACTATGCTTCAAAAAAATCAATTAATTAACTACAAATTTAAAAATGATGTAATGTGCATTTTTATTTTAATTCAATTTTAAAAAACAAATAAATAATATTTATTTTTTTAATTAAACTTTTTGATACATCTAGGTTGGAATTTCTGTGAAACAGTTGATAACAATAATTCCACAGTACTGTGGAACTACAAGAGAAATTTCTTTTAAGCTTTGGTACTTTGAAAAGCTGTGGTTTTTGGGGGCACCTGGGTGGCACAGCGGTTAAGCGTCTGCCTTCGGCTCAGGGCGTGATCCCGGCGTTGTGGGATCGAGCCCCACATCAGGCTTCTCTGCTAGGAGCCTGCTTCTTCCTCTCCCACTCCCCCTGCTTGTGTTCCCTCTCTCGCTGGCTGTCTCTATCTCTGTCGAATAAATAAATAAAAAATCTTTAAAAAAAAAAAAAAAGAAAGAAAGAAAAGCTGTGGTTTTTAAGGGCACTGTGAATCATATTCCTGATGGGAGTGCCCTATATTTTATAATCCATTTCTAATGAAGTATGTAGTTACCATATACTTCGTATACTGATATCTCCACTAGCTTCATCTTATTTAGAATAATCCTTATTTTCCTTTGTCTCTACTTCTTAAATCATATAAAAAATAATTTTATCATAACTTTGTTTTGTAAGTACCCTTATATCAACTTGGTTGGAAAATTTATTATAAATAAAATAAAATAAATATTTTTCTGTGTTTGAGAGCATAAAAATGGTATTATTCATTAAAGTGTGCATTTGGCCACACAAGCATTATCTCAAAGCCAACCACAGGACTTTTTTAAATGAATGAACAAAATAAATGATCCAGAATAACTTGATTATTCATAAAATAATCAGGACACATGCATGTACATATACAAATAGATACATACATTCATTTATTCCAGATAAATTTTCATAATAAATTATATTTACTTGTGACAGTTTAATTATTTTAAGTATTTTGGGTGTTTCCTTTTTCTTAAAACCAGTTTTCTTACTGTGTAACAGAATGTAATTATCAATTGCTATACGGTAAACTAAGCAAATACTTTAAGATTTAAAAATAATTTGATTCTTGCTCTGTCTCCTTCAGGGAAATTTTTAAAATTCAAACTGAAAGTGTGGTACCACTTTACATAGAATCATATTAAGATATGACTGAGATTTAAGAGACAAATCAAAAGGTCTTTGCACTTAAAGGCTTCTGTATTACACCATTTTGTTTAATTGTTTTAAGTAGTGTAGCAGTCAAGTTCACGGGCTGTAGAGTCAGATTACTTCAATGTAAGCATTACATGATCTCGAGCAAGTTACTTGGTTTGTGCTTCAGTTTTCTGACCTATTAACTGAAAATAATATTCATAATATCTCTTGCTTTAGGTTTTTACACATGTTAAATGAGTAAATATCCTAAAGCACTAAGAACAGTGGCATATTGAAGTGCTAAATGCCACCATCTGCCTCTAAGTGTCATGTTGCTTTAAGTTTTACCTTTGCCATGAAAACAGCAGGGAAATAAGAGATTTGAAGGCTTAAGTGTACCTATTTGGAATATGACTTCAGTGAGGTTTTATTATCATTTATGTCAACAATCCCTTCAAAAAGTAATCCAAATTTACTTCATACTAAGCAACTCAATTCCTGATAGAAAAAGTTAAATTATAATGTGATTAAGAAAAAGTATTTCTTATTAATGGAGTGGAATATAACTGTTTGCTTTTCATGGAAAATAACTATTTTCCCCTTAATTGCTTTTAGTGTGCGTGTGTTTCTTAACAAACCAAACACAGTATTTTGTTATGAAAATAAACCATTTTCACAATTTTACCTGATTTATAGTTTATTATTCATAATTTTTCCATTTTATATCTTTGTGTGATCTGTGATAAGTGTTTTATAAGTAAAGAGATGTTGTTATTATTACTAACAGAAAAGTTAAATTACATAAACATTAAGGACCATACACTAAGTAATAGTTAACTTCTACAAGTAAAAACAAAACTATAATTTTGATTTTCTGGCTAGTATTTCTAGAGGTGATTTATAACATAATTTTCTCATTAAAATCAAAATTAAATGTCCCACTTTCTGTCAAATTGAACATAATGTTTAGAGTGGCTTTCAGAACTATAGACTAGTATTAATAAATACATTTTCTTATTACATGATAAAAGTTACCATGAATCTCTGTACCATCAGCTCTATAAGTCATTAGTAAAGCTTTTAAGAAATCAAACCGTCCACTCATGATTTTAAATATTGCATTACTATATAAAGTAGATATAAAACCTATCTGTGAAATCAGAAGCAGGACAGTGCTTATAAAAGAAAAATAACCATTCTGTTAGAAAGTAGCTTAGTATTTAACCTGTGATACTATTAAGATAACTTAGATTTTGTCTATCTTGTGAAAGATTATGAAAGACTTTACAACTCTCATTTTTTAGTCTATCTATATTGCATACAATCTTTTCTTAAAAAAACAATTAATTGATAGGGGAGCCTGGATCTTCTACCCCTACCTGGCAGTAACTAGGAAGTCCCTTTTCCCTTCTCTGCTGAAGTGGTGTTGGAGGAAGCCAGCTCAAATGCAAGGTGTAAAATAATATCCAGAGTCTTATAGCATAATACTTAAAATGGCTGGCTTTCAACAGAAAATCACATGTAACGTCAAAAACCAGGAAAATCTCAAACTGAATGAAAAAAATAAAAGACAACAGATGCCAATGAGGAGAAGACAGAGATGCTCAAATGAATATAGAATGAAAGCATGAGTAGATAATTAAAAGGATGGATAAATAAATGCATGCCAAGATAATTTAACCTTCTGACAATGTAAACGCCAATCGGATAGGCATGATGTAGTCTTCTTGCTAAAGAGGCTATGAAGACTTTCCTGCAGCATCCACTTGCCCTAAAATTTTAAGTGTGTATGCCACTGAATCCCTTGTATCCAGGGGGAATGACTGTCAGCAAAGGAAATTCTGTTTCTCTTTTTATCAGAAGCTATTTTTAAGATAGGTAAAGAATATGCAAAGTTTTATAGACAGGTTAATAATATCTTCTTTTGGTCCTCAAGTACAGATTTTTCCTTCAGGTAAATTGATTAGGCTTTTGGACTCAACAGAAAAATATAACTAGCTCTGAAACATATGATGATAAACATAGGTAACAATGGCATCATTTCAGGATTTAATAGGAAATTTTCCAGATATTGGAAGGTTTTAAAATACAGACCTATATAGTTGTCTCAAGTACCAATTGCTGGCTGCTGGCAGTGTCCAAATCTATGCTACCCATCACTTCACTACTGAGCTCTCACCAAGTGTCCCTGCCTGGGAACCTCCTCTTTACCTGGTCCCAAGGCTGGCCTCTTTCAGAGTGGGGGTTCTCAAACCCAGCCCACGTCAGAAAATCACTTGGACATTTGTTGAAAGACAGAGCCTGTGCTGCACCTTCAGAATTTTGGAATCAGTAAGCCTGGCGTAGGGCCCAAGAATGTGCATTTCTACGTTTGCCCAAGATGCGGTTGTTGCCGGTGCAGAAACCACACTTTTATTAGCTCTGCTTTAGAGCAGGATTTCCCAGGTATGAAACCACATTTATTCAAGATTGAACAAATATTCCACAGTATATCTCATAAAACCTATTAAAATAAGGATTTATGAAAATTCTGTTAAACATAGCTTTGTTTACTATTATGAGAAACTCTCTTTTTGAAATGTGCCACAACTGTGAAACCCAGGCAATTGAAAATTACCAGACTCAGGTAAGCATGGTTTCAGATTGTCCACAGAAGCAGCATTCCTTAACCGTTTAATATTTTTGGTGTGATCGTTACTGGTCTATAAGCTATGTCATATTGTCCTTAGACAAAAACTACCAACTTAATTATATTCTTTTTTATTTTTGTTTCTTACAAAACAAGTGTTATGAATCAAATTTTGATCGTTTTATGACAATAAGTCTGCTGGCCCATTTTTTTTCCTAACCAGTTATTTCAAGTTACTATTAGAGTCCAGAAGTTCTGGTGGGTATGTCACCAATACATTATGAATTATAACCTACTTCATAATCATATAATCATATAATAAAATACACAAAAACATTTTACCCAATAGCACTCCGTAATATACTCTCTGATAAAGGTGGGCTAACTCAATGTACCGATCAGAATATATTTTCAAGATCAGTAAAGTGATACTTCATCAGATTGGTTCCCACAGAAGTTTTATTTCTTCTCTAAAAAGTATAATCCGTAAGTGTGCAATGTTCGTGTGGACACAGGCATCTGTTTTTGCCTACAAGGTGTATTTTATTTTGTTCCGGACAACAAGAATTCCTATGAAGTCTCTCGCTTATAAACCCAGATATGGCAACATTCCAAAAGCTTTCAAAGTGCCTTTCTAAAATATTGGCAGGAGACTATGAATTCTGGTGGTTTTATTTTGACTTCTTGTTGCATTTTTCCATCATTCTTTTGTTTCCTTGTTTCTCTTTGGAGGATACAAGACTTCGCAAACAATGCCGGGGCTTGCCTGGAGTGCTGTGACAGGGAATTACATCCTGTTTTAAAGGGAATTGTTTATGATGAGGTATTTACACCGGACGCGGGGCAGGCAGAGGAGAGCCAGACTCATAATTAGTAGGAGAGACATTTATCTCGCAGCAGCACAGTGCTCCC
Organism: Ursus americanus; assembly: GCF_024610735.1. Lineage (NCBI taxonomy): Eukaryota > Metazoa > Chordata > Mammalia > Carnivora > Ursidae > Ursus > Ursus americanus. The sequence goes on from NC_142137.1 coordinate 31,285,073, forward strand.
CATGGGCAGGGCCCTGAAGCCAAGCAAAGGCAGATGTAAACACCCTTCTGCAGGTCAGCAAAGGCTGAGTCTGGCGTGGTTTGAGGCCCAGTGAGTGTTGCCAGGACGGTTGGCTCAGGATAGGCTAGAAAAAGCACATCTGTACATAGCCGTCCTCGCTCTTGCTTTTAAGTAGTTTGCCTTAAAACCTCTATGCCAGATTTTGTTTTCGGTATGTGAACAAGTCCCATCACTTGTATAATTTAAAATCATTTTAAAAGTACAGAGAGTCCCTCCCTGACTTATGACAGTTCAACTTTTGACTTTTCAGCTTTATAATGGTGTGAAAGCAATATGTATTTAGTAGAAACTGTATTTCGAATTTTGATCTTTTGCTGGGCTAGCAATACGGGCTACAATCCTCTCTGGTGACACTGGGCATAGGAGCGAGCCACCGCTCCGCATCGGCCGTGGGATCACAAGGGTCAACAATCCATACACTTCCATATTACTCAGCCATCAGAAAGAACGAGTTCTCAGCATTTGCTGCAACATGGACGGCACTGGAGGAGATAATGCTAAGTGAAATAAGTCAAACAGAGAAAGACAATTATCATATGGTTTCTCTCAACTATGGAACATAAGAACTAGGAAGATCGGTAGGGGAAGAAAGGGATAAAGAAAGGGGGGGTAATCAGAAGGGGGAATGAAGCATGAGAGACTGTGGACTCTAGGAATCAAACTGAGGGCTTCGGAGGGGCCGGGGGTGGGGGAATGGGACAGGCTGGTGTTGGGTAGTAAGGAGGGCATGTATTGCATGGTGCACTGGGCGTTATACGCAAGTAATGAATCATGGAAATTTACATCAGAAACCAGGGATGTACTGTACGGTGGCTAACATAATATAATAAAAAATATTATTATAATAAAAAAATCCATACACTTCCAAGCATTCAGTACCCACACAACCATTCTGTTTTTTTCACATTCAGTACAATACTCGATAAATTACATGAGAGAGTCAATAGTTTATAATAAAATAGGTCTTGTGTAATACAATTTGGTCCAACTGTAGGTGAATATTCTGAGCATGTTTAAGGTCAGCTAAGCTAAGCTATGATGTTTGGTAGCTTAGGTGTATTGAATGCATTTTTGATTTATGATATTCTCAATTTACGGTGGGTTTATCAGAATGTCGCCCCATGGTAAGATCTGTATAACAATTTTCTGTAGGCTGTGTAAAGCCATCTCTTTTTCAAGTTAGCAGAACAAGATCATCTGGCTTGAAGTGTTTAACCTATGATTTCTCATTGTCACCTCAAATTAGGTATAAAGAGAAATTTATCTCTTCTAGGAAAATTGCCTCTCGTTATAATTATATGTTGATGATATTTTTGTAGCATCAAATGGTAGTGGTTGGCTCTGGAAAACAATCACAGAGCCTGGAGTCATGGAGAGTAAAAAAGAAACAAGGAACAGAGACCAGAAGAGGAAGAACAAGCAGCTGATTTCTCCGGTGAATCAAAAAGCATGCGGTCACCACAGATAGAGGGGGCTGTATCCAGAGAAATGTGAAGGGACAACACGACGACTGCCCTGGATGAAGTTAAAGGCAAGGGAGGTTCTATTCAAGTTATTACAACAGGGGAGTGAGATCAGAGCTAAATTGGAACTCAGCTCCACTGGAACAAAGGGTGGGAGTGTTCTGAAAGGCTGGAATAAACTGGTGGAAAAGTGCAGGATGGCACGAGGGGGAGAGAAGTCCGTGGGATGTAGTGAGCGCGTGGATTTATTCCTGAGTTTGCAGATATTTCCGTCTGTGATTAGGCCATCTGTGTTTGCTAACTGGTGTTCCCCGAAGTTAGGCTCCCACCCTCCCAGGAGATAGAGATGCTCTCTTCCTTGATGATGATGTTTCAAAGGGATGGTTTTCAGGTCTTTGAGAAAGGCATTTCTGGGCCATAAACCTGGCAAGAGCCTTTTAAGAAGATTTACATATATCCCAAAGGGGCAGAGAAAACATTCACAAGTGTGAGTTTTCTAAAGGAAATGTTCTAAGTAAAGGGAAGTCAAGGAAGGGCCTAGAGTCAGGAAGAAATTTCTTTAAAGTTTCATCAAAAGCTCATGGCCCCTCCAGCGTATAGCAGGTGCCACCACTCTGTCTCTGTCTCACTTGGCCAGATTCAGACATATAAATCACATCCCTGGGTCCTTTAAGCATTTAAATTAAGTTTTCCTGCACTAGCAGTTAGAGTGGACAACTAGACCTAATTCTTTTATGAAGAATGCATTCAATATAACAACTCTTGCAAAAATAGCTAAAGCTGTGCCTGGCAGAATTTGTGGTCTGCAGTGAATACTAGTAATTATTATTCGTGACCTTCCTTTTTTTCTAGTAAGGATGCTACACAGGTTGGAAAGTGCTGTGGATGGAAGACAAGGAGTGACGTGGATTTTGTAAGGCAACGTGTGACAGCTCTGATTATTCACCTTTCAGGTTTTTGCTCCCGCAGGGTATGTGTGGACAAATATTTTTCTTGAAATGGTGAATGTAGAGTCCTCGATACACACAAATACGTTTCCAGCCACAATCCTCCACAACATATTCAAGCGAGTACCACAGCAAGAGTAGAAAACCTTGCTAAAGCTTTCCAACTTAGAGGAAGACAGTAAACTTAGTTGTCATCGGAGTTCACAGCTTTGCAGAAGAAAAACCATCTGAGTCATGTGTCTTTGTCCTTAAACTGACATTAGAATAAACTGATTGTTAATATAGAGGGATATCATCTTACACGCACTCACACACGTCATCACACATATATAAGGACAGACATGTACCCATTAATACCCATATAATATCCATGATAATTTTATTTCTTTGATCTAGTTTGAAATAGGATGTGGGCAATTCTATTTTCCTAAAAGAGCTCCAGCAATATTTCTGGACCCATCCTTCTTCTTCAGGACCTCGCCACTCCCTATCACGTGTTGGAATCTATTTCTTCTTCCCTTGATCTTGTGCAGGGCTTTGTGACTTTGTGATAAAGAGGATGGGGGCAATAACACTGTATGTTAACTATACTGGGATTTAAATAAAAAGCTTAATTCAAAAAAAGAGAATGGGGCCAAAGAGATGCTGTATGACTCTGAGTCCAAGTCTTAAAGGTGACATGGTTAATGCCCGGAGTTCTCTCTCTTTCTGTCTGTCTGTCTCTGTCTCTCTTTCTTTTTCTCTCTCTTGCATGTGCACATGCCTTTGGATAATTTCACCCCTTACCTTTGGAGCCTTTCAGTTAAGACCTCAGACTTCTGGAGCAGAAAGAGAAGCCATCCTTGTGCCCAGTCCAAATTCTTGACAGGCAAAATCCGTGATTGTAATACATGGTGGTTTTATACCGCTAAGCTTGGGAGTTATTTATTTTACAGTTAAGTGATCATAGCAGAGTTGTGGCTTGTATATATTTCAACTATTTCTGTGCTTTAAAAGCCTCTGTAAAAAGAGCTGGGACTTTTTTTCATGCTGGCAAATGCAATACGTGAAAAGAAATGCAACAGTCTAAATGGCCACAGATGGTGACTCACTACATGGTTGAACTCATGGCAGCCTCAGGACCTAAGAGACAGTAGAAATCATTTGGCCTAAAACCTTCTCAGCTCACACATTCTGCTGAAAACTGCCTTGATATGTGTTTACCTAGGCTCCAAGTAATGTCAGACCTGAGAAATATGCTCTGGTTGATTTTCAAAAATAGCTTACTGCTGCAATTTCTACAAAGTTCAAACAAACCTTTATTCTATAGTGAAAAGTTTATTTCTGTTTTTTATATTTATTTTTCAAATTTTAAGTTCCAGTATAATTAACATAAGAGTGTTATATTATTTTCAGGTGTGCAATATAGTGATTCAACACATATATACAATCTCCAGTACTCATCACGAGTGTCCTCCTTAATTCCCATCATCTATTTCACCCATCCCCCCACCCACCTGCCCTCTGGTAACCATCAGTTTGTTCTCCATAGTTAAGTATCTGTTTCTTGGGGCGCCTGGGTGGCACAGCAGTTAAGCGTCTGCCTTCGGCTCAGGGAGTGATCCCGGCGTTATGGGATCTGGCGTTATGGGATCGAGCCCCACATCAGGCTCTTCCACTATGAGCCTGCTTCTTCCTCTCCCACTCCCCCTGCTTGTGTTCCCTCTCTCGCTGGCTGTCTCTATCTCTGTCGAATAAATAAATAAAATCTTTAAAAAAAAAAAAAAGTATCTGTTTCTTGGTTTCTCTCTCTCTCTTTTCCTGTGAGAGAGTTTATTTAAAACTAAGAAAATTTTCAGCCAAATTCCATATCCTGAACCATTGTCTCTCAGTACCTTGCAGAGTTGATAAGTGAGTTATAAGAACATGGGTTAATTTTTCCAAATATTGTGTGCCCTTGCTATGTCTTTCATTCATGTTGCCTAGCCCCCTTGCATATTCTAATCTCATTCATTGTTGAAAACCCAGCTAAACTCTCAGAAGGTCAATAAGTGCACACAAATGACAGGTATCACTCTCTGTATTTCAGTTTCTATATTCATTCCTCAGTTCTTCAGTGACTGGAAAGAGAGCAGGAATATATGGCAAGGCCTCTGTCCTTTAATTTAATAAGGAAGTTTAACTGCATATCCCTTGCTGGTCTAATGAGCTCACTTTATAAAATCCTATTCCTAGATCTCATTCTTAAATGATGACCCAACTATCTTTTTTAATTGTTCTTTCTCTCCTCAATAAAAAACTTTCTTCAGATCCTTTTAATCATTTTATTTTGATGAAAAATGTATCCTTGATAAAGCATTCTTCCTTAACTTATTAGCATAAAAAGTACCTTATTCCTTTCTTCTATTTAAATTCAAGTAAAAAGTAACTACAGTGTTTCAGGGCTGGGAAACTGGAAAAGTACTGATGACGCTGTAATAAATAGGAAATTGGAAAACTTGATATGTGTAGAGAGTCCTGCAGGAAAACCTGAACCTAAAGAAAAAGTCAAGGATAGAGCCCTAGGGTTTTGAGATTTTCTGTACAGAAATAATAGCTGAAATCATTAAAATGAGTTAGCTTTCTGCGTGAGTGTAAAGAAATAAAAATACCACTTAGTTATGTATTAATTCATGATATATTTCCAATTGTCTTCATTTAAACGTATTATTAAACGTATTTATTTAAATGTATTATTTAAACCTATTATTACTTTTGTCTGTTTGTACATATTAAACGTTTCCTACTATTTAAAGCAGCCTGAAGTTTCAGGCATTTTAGAAAAGTAACATTCTTTACAAAATATGTGTTACAAGACAAAATCCATGAGAAGATAAGAAGACTTTAATAAGCACCCTCAAGCTTTCTCCTTATTTTGAGCTTCTGCTAAAATACCCGGGGCGGGGGGGAAGGTCCTAGGTACTGAACACACACTCTGGGCAAGGCACTCTCCAGCAGTGGTGATACAATGAAGAACAAAACAGATAAAAACCCTGCCTTCATGAAACTTTTATTTTATTAGTGACGGGGATGAGTAGAGACGTAGAGTGAATAAACAACTCCTTGACGTACATAGTGTCAGATACCGCCATGGGCTTTGACAAAAGTGACTTTGTGAAGGATAAGGCAATGCTGGGCAGGAAGGCAGGCGTTCCAGCTTCAGTAAGGGACACAACCCAAGCTGCCCTGAGAAATGGCAACTGCACAGACGTGAAGGAGGGTATCCAGCACAAAAGAAGTGCATGGCAGATGACTGGCATAATGGAAGAACGACAAGCATGGCAATAGAGGTCAAGGGAAGTGAGCCAGGGAAGTCTGAAGGGAGAAGGGAAGGCAGGTAATCCCATAGACCCTCAAGGACTTTGGAAAGGCATTGATTTGTCCTTTTTGTAAGATGGGAAGCCTTTAGAAGAACAGGAGCAGACGAGGGACACGAGCTACCTTCATTCTGAAAGATATTCCTGGCTGCTGTATTGAGACTAAATTTATGGGGGTAAAAGTGGAGGTGGAAGAGCTATTGTAATAATCCAGGCGTGATTCAGGGTAATCAGGGCAGGGTTCTTTGTCCAAGAGGAAGTAAAAGGGTAACTAAAGGGATTTCTTGATAGGTATTAGGAGGAGGATTGATAGGAGAACCCAGTGAGTAGAAAGGAATATTAAAGTATTTGAGAATGTATTTAGCATAAAACTAAAAACTGGTGGCCCACAGTCAGTATAAATTGCAGTCGTCTCATGAAAGTGGGTTAGAACATTATCTGTGTCTTAAGTGGATCATGAATGCCTTGAGTTTACAATAAATACTCTGTAAATATTTATTTATTTGAATATGATTTGAAGTTGCGGCATATTAACATACGGATCCACCAGTCTTGCTGGCCAATTGTTCATTTTTGTTCTACCCTATAATTACTCAAGCTTTATTTAACATTTTAAAATAATCTGTAAGTAGAAATTCTCATGAAAATGCTATTTGACATAAACCCTCATTAATAATTAGAATGTATATAACTATAAATATACCAAATCAACAATAAACGGGATGTTGTTAGTATGAAATACACACTATGGATGAAGATTTCTTTTTTGCTCCACTCCATCATGAAATGATTTGGGGTAAAACTGTTAGAAAAAAGTATTTGGAGCTGAATTGGTAATAAGACTCATTAGTATTTATCAACCATTTTAGCTGTCACTTAGAAAATATGTTGTACACATCTACTTTCAAGAGCTATAATTTCAGATACACAGAGAGAGAGAGGGAGAAGGAGAGAAAGAGATGGAGGGGAAGGGGGGAGAAAGAAAAAGAGTGATTTTTCCAGACTGAGCATGTCCTTACGTCCCTGGGCCCAAATGATTTTTGGATTACTCACTGTGATGGGGTTTTGGAATGTAGGTAAGGTTCAGTGGGGTGAGGTCCAGAGCCTATAACCAAGAAAGAATTCTTGAGACGTCTTTGGTGCAAAAAAGTGATTTTATTAAAGCACGTGGACAAGACCTTTGGGCAGAAAGAGCTGCTGCACTGGGGTTGTGAGGGGTGGCTGATTATTACTTGGGAATTGGGGGAGGTTTCAAAAGGGTTTTCACCACATGTTAAAGACTCACAGGGTACTGGAGGCCTTGCCATTGTCAAGGTTATTTTTCCCTCTAGCAAGCCTTCATTAACATGAAGATAGTTGGGAGCTTCCTAGAGAAACATGACCCTTTGCTTCAAGTATCTGTCAATGGGCTGCAGGTTATAAGGACATTGTATCTACGTTTCCTTCTGGAAGCTAGGTTATTGATAGAAATGCTCTGTTCTTGTAGATTGGTAAGACATTTGTAAACTGAGGGAGACTCATTTCTTGCAGGATTGTGATCTCTCTAAGCTAACTATCTGCTTTTCCTTCCCTTAGCTTTAGGGCAGCCGGGAGTGCATGAGGAGTGTCACATATGTCCCTTGGGTGCAGGGGTGGGGGGGGGGTTATGGGGTGTCAGCTTCTGCTTTGTCTTCAGCTTGCCTTCTATTCCCTCATCAACTGCTTTGGATAATTTCCATCATTCAAAATCTCCTCTGATGTCAGTAATGATATGATTTTAGGAATATACCAATCTAACTAGGGGATTAGAACCTTTCCATGTCTATCTACCTGTATCCTATAGGAATGTGGGAAAAGAAGGGAGCAGAGTGGAAATAAAGAAAATGATCTAGACAATATGGAAGATCCTCGAGTCACAAATCTCTCTCATGTGGTCCGCTCTAGAAACCCACAGTGAACTAACAACTATCTCTTTTTAAATGCAAATATCCCCTGAGAAGATGAAGTACTGGGTTTGGGGTCAAATATATCTGTTGTTGAATCCTGGCTCTGCCATTTACTACTCATGTGACATTGGGAAAGTAGCTATTATTTACCAATTGATTTTTACAGAGACTTGCTCCCTTCAATATAGTGGAAAAGACCTGCTGTGGTTGATTAATTGCAAATAGCTTCTCTCCCCCTAAACTATGCATTCTTCTTGAAATACTGATCCTCATTCCTCCTCCTCTCTCCCCAGCAACTCCTCCCCAACCCTCTCATCCCCCCCCCTCCAACACACAGTAGTAGTCTTTCCTGGGAGATTTATATCACTTTATTCACTTGTTTCCAAATAGAAATCTTTCATTCCTTTATCTATTCATTTAATCAGCTGAAATTTATTAAGTATGCCAATCAGTACTATGCACCCTTAGGCTAAACCAGTATACAAAACAGACAGTGGTACCTGTCCTCGTGGAGCTTATCTTTTAGTAGGGGATGATAAACACATACATAATAAAGCATCACTTTCTATAGAATTTTAGAAGGTGATAAATACTTTGAAAAAAATAAAGTGGGATACAGTATTTAGAGGGTATTAATCAAAAATTTGTTATAAAAGGTCTCCTTGAGAAAGTGACTTTTGAGTAGACTGGTAAAAAACAAAGGAGCTTAAGGAACAGCTAAGAGGCCAGTGTAACTAGGAAAGAAGGAGAAAGAAGAAGATAGGAACAAGGCTGAGTTAGACCCGGCAGGGCTGGGCCAATGAGTGCATGATCAGTCCTACACAGGGCCCTGTACCCAGAAAGGCCCTGAGCTTGAGGCTGAATGCTCCATGGCCACCTTCTTGAAATTATTAATAATTCGTCTTTGAACTTGTCTTTTGTAGGTGTGCGCCGATGGGACAATCTACTGTTCTTCAGAGCTTGGAGGCTGAGGGCATGCACAATCTCACCTTTCAGGCCTTGCTTGACTACTCTCCTGTTCCCCCAGGCCCTGAAGGCCTGGTGGGGCCTGGATGGGGAGTGGAAAGGGTCTGGGTTATCCTCCAAGCAGAGCACAGTGGTGGCCACGTAGTTCAGCACTAGCAGTGCTATGTGCCTTCCCTCGGCGCTTCAGTGGGGGATGCCTCACCCATCCTGGATCCAGGTGCCTGGGGCACCTGGTACAGAGTTTGCAATACCCTTGGCAGTTGCCCATCAACCATATGTTGGGACCATGGGTCTGTGGAAAGTGGACATGCCTCACTGGACTTCCCTGCTCCCCACAAGGGCATAGCTTCTGGGTCCTGCAGCTTGTGGGGAGGAGGGAAAGGAAACCCAGGAGCCAATCAGTGCCACACCACATTCAGTAGTGAGGCAGGGCCCCTGGGCATCAGGAGGACCTTTCGTTTCCTGAGGGAGTGCCACATTAAATGGCAATTTGAAAATAGCATGACAGGTCAAGAGAGACCATGAAAGACCTATATTTTAGTATTTAAAAAAATTTATTTATCTATTTGAGAGGGAGAGAGAGTGTGTCCATGCACACAAGATGGGGGAGGAACAGAGAGAACCTTCAAAGCAGACTCCCTTCTGGGTGTGGAGCCCACATGGAGCTCCATTTCATGACCCATGAGATCATAACCTGAGCCGAAAGCAAAAGTTGGATGCTTAACTGACTGAGCCCCCCCGCCCCCAGCACCCCTATAGTTTAGTACTTTTAATGGAACTTAGAAAAGCAGAAAAAGGGGCCCTGCATTTTCATTTTGCACTGAGCCCTGCAAATCATATAGCCAGTCCTACAGATAGGTAAGAGAGGGCACATTATTTAGGATTGTGTAGGCTTTTCATTTCAAGGACAGTCCCTGCAAGTTCTAGAAAGAGTAGGAATATGGCATAATCTGCTTTATTTTTTAAAAAACTTCTGCTATTGTTTTGAGAGAGCCTAGAAATGGGCTAAGTGGTAATTTCCAACCCTAGTGAGAGATGATAGAAGCAGACCAGGTCAGAGTGGTGGTGGTAATTTGTGAGAATCAAGACAGGATTTGAAGGTAGTGTTGAGATAATTTCCTGATGGATGGTGTAGGTCTCTGGGCTACACATGTTTATGCAATTTCCCAAACTCAGTGAGCTGGTACACTTATGATCTGTGTATTTTAATATATGGAAATTACACCTCAATAAAAGTAAAAATAAAAACAAAAGCGCTATGCAGAACAATTTTCATGGTATGCTCTCCACGTGTGAAAAAAACAAGGAAAGGAGGGGGTTTTCTTCTTTAGAAAAATATTTTTCTGTGTATGAAATAGTAATTTCTGGGAGGTTGCACAAGATCCATTAGCCATGTTAACCTGTTCAGAATCTGGGTCAGGAAAGAAGGAGAGAAAGAGAATTATTCTCTAAAGACTTTTGTAATTTCTAGATTTTTTTAACCACATAGAATATTACCTAATAAACTGCTAAATAAATGTTTTAAATTATGCATTTGGGACATATTTTAAAAGTTTCCACCATCCAGCGTTAAGGGAATAAAATATCCCCAAGCACTTTCAATACCAATAAGAGAATCTCTGGTTCGGGCTAGCAAACTCAGGTATTAGCAATAATGTTCTCTGGTATTCTGAATCCATGAAATTCATAAGTTCTAGCCATGACAAGAACAAAGGAAATATGCTTCCTTCTGCATGTCACTTTTGAAAAAGGAGGCAAAGAGGCCTTAATCAAGCATAATAAGGCAGAAGAATCAGAAAGTTGCATTCTGCCTTTGGCAAAATCCAAACAGGGCAAATAAAGGAGTAATTGCCTAAAACTAATAGAAAATAAACAGAAGGAAGTATAATAATAGAGAACGATCACTACCCATGGGAGAAAATAATCTGACCTAAGCTAACAAAAGCAAGCAGTATGTTCTAGGGCAGAGAACCACTCTGCTTGGATCCAGCACCTCCTCTCTCACCTCAGCCAACTGCACAAGTCTCCCCTATTACTCTGCCTCCCACTCCAGCTTGCTGTGCCTAACTTCATCACCACACCAGAGAAACATTTTTAAACTGTAAAGACAGTCATTTAATTATCTTGCTTAAATCCCTTCCAAAGTGTTAACACGGTCAACAGTAGTCACACCATGTCTATCTACATCCCATCTATAGTTACCTTTTTTTTCATCTCCTCAGCACATTGGTCCTATTCATCTTCTTCTTGCCTCAGGATCTTTGCACATGCTGTTCCCTAGGCATCTACTCCTCTCCTTTTACAATGCTCTATCTGGTTAACTCTCATTCACACTTCAGTTCTCAGTAAGGGGCATTTCCTTGGAGAGGTCTTCCATGACTTTCTGATCTAAGCTAATAGTCCTTGCTATAGTCTTTCTATTACTTTTACTTAATGATATTTATCATAATTTATAATTTTATAATTATTCAGCTTCTGTCCCCTGAGGATACTGTTGACACTATCAGTGCAGGAACTATGTGTGTTTCAGTCATCATTATTCACCCAAGACCTGGATCAGTGTCTGACATAGAGAAGCAACTCAGTTAATAGTTGTTGAATTAATTATTATTTTCTTCTTTTTTTTTTTTGAAAGAATTGTATCCTAGTATTAACCTGTCCTCCTTCAAAAATTCCCTTTATTTGTATCAGTATTGTCCCATGGGAGCCACATAGGTAATTTTAAGCATTCTAGTAGTCATAATTGAAAAATACAAAACAATAGGTGAATTAATTTAATAATAAATTTTATTTAATCCAACATATCAACATACTGCTATTTTAACATAAAATCAGTGACAATTATTAATGAGATAACTTACATTTATTTATTTATTTATTTATTTATTTATTTATTTATGTAGAGAGCAAGTCGGCGGAAAGTGCAGAGGGAGAGAGAATCCTAAGCAGGTTCCAAGCAGAGCCTGACGAGGGCTCAATCTCACAACCCTGAGATCGTGACCTGAGCTGAAACCAGGAGTAGGATCCTTAACCAACTGAGACACCAGGCGCCCGAGATAACATTTACATTTTCATAGTAAGTCTCTGAAATTTTGTGTTTGACACTTAAGAACATCTCATTTTGAACTAAGCGCATGTTAATGCTCAGAGCTTTTGTAGCTAGTGGCTACCTCATTGCACAGAGCAGGACATAGAATCTCTGGAATGGAAAATTTGGGCTCCCATATGCCCACAGTCCTGTGGGCTCCTTTTCCGAATGTGTGTTCTTCTTTACTTCCAGCTCCAAAGAGTCACCTCTCCTTTCACGCTGGTCGCTGAGTAAAATGTTGGCCTCAATGTGATCCAACCACCTCCTCTTGAGCCTCAGGAAAGGAGAGTATGTGGAGAAAAACCCTTTCCTTTTTCTTCCCTGTCTTTCCCACACACCATATATATGTACATCTTTAATTGAATGAAAACTAGTAGGCTATGGCT